>NC_054485.1:108513589-108687721 GCF_017639515.1 Carcharodon carcharias
ACAGATACACACAGAAACAAGCAGAGTTACACATACACATACACACACACACACGCACACAGAGTTACAAATACACACATACACACACACACACACACACACACACAGATACACACACAGTTACCCATACACATATACACACAGACAGACACACACAGAGTTACACATACACATATACACACTGACACAAACACACACGCACACAGAGTTACACTTACACATACACACACACACACACACAGAGTTACACATACAAATATACACACAGACACACACAAACAGATACACACAGAAACACACACAGAGTTACACATACACATATACACACACACACACACACAGAAATACATACAGAGTTACAGATACACATATACACACACACACAGAAACACGCACAGAGTTACATATACACATACACACACACAGATACACAAAGAAACACGCACAGAGTTACACACACACATATATACACGCACACACACAGAAATACACACAGAGTTACACATACACATATACACACAGACACACACACAGATACACACAGAAACATGCACAGTGTTACACATACACATACACACACACACACACACACATGCACAGAGTAACACAAACACATATACACATACACACACAGATATACACAGAAACACGCACAGAGTTACACATACACATATACACACAGACACACACACAAACACACGTGCACAGAGTTACACATACACATATACACACACACACACACACACAGAAACACACACAGAGTTACACATACACATATACACACATACACACACATACAGATACACACACAGAGTTACACATACACATATACACACACACAGACACACACACACAGAAACACACACAGTTACACATACACATATAAACACAGACACACATACATAGAAACACAGACAGAGTTACATATACACACAGACACACACAAACACAGATACACACAGAAACACGCACAGAGTTACACATGCACATATACACACACAGAGTTACACATACACATATACACACAGATACACATAACAGAAACACAGATACAGACATGCACAAAGGCACACACACAGGCACCCACATAAAAACACAGTGTTACACATACACCTGGAGGGTGGGTGGTGCAGAAGTGGGCACAGGCGGGCGCGGACCCGATCGCTCTTCATGATCGAGTCCGTGCCGTTATTTTACGCGGGCAGGATGATTAAGGCCCACCCAGTGTACTCCGCGACTCCTGTGCACAGTGGGAGTGGGGGGTGGGCGGTAGCAGGTGCTCTCAGGCCAAGGATCCAATGGCGACCAGGCAGCCTGCATAAAGGAAGCCCTGGCAGCCTCAGAAAGGCTGCTCTCAATGGCTGTGCGAAGGGCTGTGCAGAGGGGCAGTGAAGTTCATGCAAGTCCAGACGATAGGCCATCGGCGCAGGCCAGGCCGGAGGGTGGAGGGTAGAGCAGGGGTATAGGCCAGGCCGGAGGGTAAAGCAGGGGGATAGGCCAGGCCGGAGGGTAGAGCAGGGGGACAGGCCAGGTCAGAGGGTAGAGCAGGGGGACAGGCCAGGCCGGAGGGTGGAGGGTAGAGCAGGGGGACGCGCCAGGTCAGAGGGTAGAGCAGGGGGATAGGCCAGGCCGGAGGGTGGAGGGTAGAGCAGGGGGACGCGCCAGGTCAGAGGGTAGAGCAGGGGGATAGGCCAGGCCGGAGGGTGGAGGGTAGAGCAGGGGGACAGGCCAGGCCGGAGGGTGGAGGGTAGAGCAGGGGGATAGGCCAGGCCGGAGGGTGGAGGGTAGAGCAGGGGGATAGGCCAGGCCGGAGGTGGAGGGTAGAGCAGGGGGACAGGCCAGGCCGGAGGGTAAAGCAGGGGGTTAGACCAGGCCGGAGGGTGGAGGTAGAGCAGGGAGATAGGCCAGGCCGGAGGGTGGAGGGTAGAGCAGGGGGACGCGCCAGGTCAGAGGGTAGAGCAGGGGGATAGGCCAGGCCGGAGGGTGGAGGGTAGAGCAGGGGGATAGGCCAGGCCGGAGGGTGGAGGGTAGAGCAGGGGGATAGGCCAGGCCGGAGTGTGGAGGGTAGAGCAGGTGGACAGGCCAGGCCGGAGGGTGGAGGGTAGAGCAGGGGGATAGGCCAGGCCGGAGGGTGGAGGGTAGAGCAGGGGGACAGGCCAGGCCGGAGGGTGGAGGGTAGAGCAGGGGGACAGGCCAGGCCGGAGTGTGGAGGGTAGAGCAGGGGGACGCGCCAGGTCAGAGGGTAGAGCAGGGGGACAGGCCAGGCCGGAGAGTAGGGCAGGGAGCCAGCGTGCCTCTCATTTTTCGGATGACTGCCTTGCTGCCCTCCTCGAGGAGGTGGAAGCATGGCTGGAGGTGCGGGTTCCCCGAATGGGAAGAGGTGCCCCCCCCCCCCCCACCCCCCTCCCCTCCACATGATGAAACGTGCCTGGGCGGAGGTGGTTGAGGTGGTGAGCTCCTGCGATGTGGTGCAGCGCACCTGGGTCCAGTGTCGCAAGTGCTTCTGGCAGGGTGAGTACTGTGTTGGCATTGGGCATTTAAGCCAGCAGGTCAGCTTACCCCTCTGTGGCTCCCCCACCATTCCCCCCCCCCCCCCACCAAGTCTGAGTGTGGTGACTGCATTGAATCATTGCCAGCATTTGTCCCTTGCTGGGTGAGCCAGCAGATATTGCCCATGCTGAACGCAGCCTGAGAGGGTGATGAAGAGATGTGTTTTGCCCCCCATAGCATGTGTTACACTGAGTGTGGAACAACCTGGAGGAGCTGAACCAAGGCGCAGGGCTGGAACTGCCGGACGTGTCCTAGTCAGGGTGATGAGATGGTGGGGGGAGAGCTTCAAGGTGGCGTGGCAACGAACCATCTGCTGCCCTCTGCTCTCCACATGCTTGCTCCTCCTTGCTGTGGAAGGATATACTAATTTGATGTAGGCGACATGTGTCCAAGAGGGGCTGTGGGGGTTCAGAGCAGGTCTAGCATCTTTGTGTGACTGATCAGCAGCAGCGGGGTGAGGAGGCACTGGAGCCCTGATATGTCCCACTCTGGTTGGGGTGGGCCGTGCGTGAACAGAGTCCATGTGCAATTTGCACTAATCAATGCTCTTCTCTCATTTCCAGGAGAAGAATGCACAGAAAGCGGCAGAGCATGAGAGGACTGGCAGTGGCCAGGTGCTGATCACCATTCACCCCAGTCCACTGGTGGCGGTGAGCCTGGGTGCTACAGCCAGGTATTTATGCCCGACAGTGAGGTCAGCATTGCCCTCCTAACAGCCAGAGCACTGCTGAATGTTAAATGTTTTAATTTAGCAACATGGTTTGACCATTGCTTATGAAAGCGCATAATGATCCAGGGGACAGGGCTGGACTTTGTTATTGTCTCCACGCTAAGTGATCCACTGTCCTCATTCTTCCTTTCAGCATCATCAGAGCTTGGCCGGGAGGAGGAGCAGCAGAGGCCCCCCTCTCACACCTGAGGGGCCTGAAGTCTCACCAGTGTCATTGCGACGCAGGCACTAGCACGGAGACTAGTACCTCGGTGGGAGTTAGAACAACGGTTAGTGTCCCGGGGCACAGCGGTGAGGGCACTTCACAGTCGCTGGAGGAGCTGGCAGGGACAGAGAGTGCCCATGGTACCAGCAGTTGAAGGACTGCAGGGGACCGGGCACATGCTCAGCTGGTGCCTGATGATTTGCCTCTGGAGTCGTCCGCAATGCAGCAGGGGCAGGAAATGTGGCCGGGTGTGCGGGAACATCTGGGGGAGATACATGAGGCTATGCTTGGCTTGGTCTCCATAGTGGAGGAGTCCATGCAGACGATCGCCAAAGCGATGAACCTCATGGCCGAGCGCTATGTGTCCTCCATGGAGAGAGCGGTGACTTTCATGGAGAGGGTACTCCAGCAGACCGATCAGGACTTCCTGGGGATGCGGTCTGACCAGCGAGCCCTCAGATTGGCATTGACCTCAGCTGGTCAATGCCAGTGTGGGAGATGGTGTGGGCATCAAGTTTCCCAGCTCGGTGCCCATCCACCTACAGTGAGCAGGGAGTTCCGAAACGACCTCACGTTGGCGTAGCAGCTGCCTGGCGTCTCTGCGGGCACTTTTCAGGGCGCTCCAGATGAGGGCGGCAGCTCCTCTGCCCCCCTCCCAGTGACCACTGCATCCAGTGAGGCTGCGACTAATGGGGAGATGCCAGCTGTGGAACAGGCAGCTCCCTCCCAGGCGGGGCCAGCACAGGCTCCACGGGCCAGAGGACGACCGCCAAGGTCTTCGAGGCCAACAGGACAGCAGGGTCAGCAGGCTGGCTCAGATGCCAGTCCCAGGGAGGGGGCAGCACCAAGACGTAGCACCCAGAAACAAAAACTTAAGGCACATTGGCCACACCACAGGTTTATCACTGGAGCTTTTGTGTTGACCCGAGATGAGGCCCTTATGATTTTATTTGGTTTGTAACATAATTGTTTTTTTTGTGTAATAAGCTGCTTTGTTTGACACATTAAATTCAGATATGTCACCATGACTAAGGGTGCCTCTTTTCTTCTGCATGTGGATGGTTTCCAAAACTGTAATGAGTGCCTTGTTGGACATTCAGCTTTATTGACAAGGCCCTTAGTTACTGTTCCTATCCTGGTAGATTTTGTACTTAGGTGTCGATTATCGAGCCGACAGCACAGTCTTGTCCTGGAGATCCATATGTAATGTGTTAGCTGAAGGTTTGTTGGATTAAAGCCTCCCTGGAGAATGCCCAGGTCAGTGTCTACCCCCTCAGCATTTCCCTGTGCCTGCTCATCATCAGACTCACTGCTGGACCCATCGTGTGCAGCTGCAGCCACTGTGTCTACTTCTTCATCGCCCACAGCATCTCCCCTTTCCAGGGAAAGATTGTGGAGAGCGCAGCATGCAACCACTATCATCAAAACATGATCTGGGGGGTATTGGAGTGCGGCCCCCTGAGCGGTCCAGGCATCGGAAGCGCATTTTGAGAAGACCGATGCTCTCTCCACCACAGCCCTTGTGGAGACGTGGCTCCTATTGTACCGCAGCTCAGCTTCTGTTCTTGGATGGTGGAGAGGCGTCATGAGCCACCTTCTGAGGGGATAGCCCTTGTCACCCAGCAGCCATCCATCCAGCCGGGCTGGAGCACTGAAGAGCCTCGGCACCTGGGAGTGTCTGAGGACGTAGGCTTTGTGGGAGCTGCCTGGGTACCTTGCACAGACTTGTAGAATCAGCATCCTGTGATCACACACTATCTGCACGTTCATGGAGTGGAAGCCCTTCCTGTTGATGAAGGCACCGGGCTCACCTGCTGGCATCTTCATGGCCACACGTGTTCAGTCTATAGTACCCTGGACACGGGGGAAGCCAGCAATGGCCGTGAAGCCTCTGGCTCACTATGTCTGGCTGGCCTGGTCCCAATGGTAGTGGATGAAGGCCAATGCACACCTGAACAGAGCGTCTGTCACCTACTTCACACAAATGTGGACAGCTGACTGGGAGACACCGCAAAAATCAACCACCGACCCCTGGAAGGAGCCAGAGGCATAGAAGTTGAGGGCAGCTGTGACCTTAAGAGCCACTGGCATGGGGTGTCCACCCACACAGTTTGCGAATATCTCAGGCCCAATCATCTGACAGATATTGTTGACTGTCTCCCTTGAGAGAGGGAGCCTCCTTCGACAGTGCACCTTGAGGTAGCTGCTTCACCACCTGTATACCCTGGCAGCAGGATAGTGGCATCTTCTGAGGCCCCTTCCGCCTTGGACTACCTCTTGGCCCTGCGCCCCTTGTGCCTGTGCCTGACCTCCCTAAGGTGGCTCCCCTGGAGGTTAAATGTGCACTCCTGGCCTCCTCCCCCTTCTAGCCCTCTCTTCCTCCTCAGAGGAGCTGCCTCCAGTGGACAGTTCAGCTCCCATTCCCAGGCTAAGGGAAGGCTTCCTCAAACCTGCAGGCCCAGAAAAGTGCTGACCTGAAGGTTAAGGGTCCAGACAAAGCAGCTGGTGTGCCTTTTGAAGTATTGCAGATCACACAGGCATGTTTGAAAAACTTTCAAAAATAAATATTTGACAGAGCGCACTCACTGACAGCGAGCCCTCTTATCCCGCCCGTGGATGAAGTTAATACAAATGTGTCCTACCCGCCTGCCCAATGCACCCGCGTGCCGACCTGAAGATTGCACGGGCGCCGAAAAATTGCCATCGATTGAACACTTAAGAGTCTTAAGTGGACTATTAATTAATGGCGGGCACACCTTAGACATCATTGAGTGCCCACCCAGCAAAATATCGTGATGGCACGCGGTGATGTCAGAACGCTCACCTGACATCACCGCCCTTCAGTTTATGCGCAGACATGAGGGGCCCGCGTCCCACACAACGGGAACATTCTGTCCTTTATTTCTAAGACAGAGCTGGACAGATTCTTGAATAACAAGGGGGTGAAAGGTTATCGGAGGTAGGCAGGAATGTGGCGTTGAGGTTACAATTAGATCAGCCATGATCTTATTGAATGGCGGAGCAGGCTCGAGGGGCTGAGTGGCCTACTCCTGCTCTTGGTTCATAAGTTTGTCTGTTCGTATATGTGCATTGATACACATGCACACAAATACACTCAGACACACACGCACATGCAAAAACACACAAATACTCACACACATACTTAGACACACACACGCATACAAACACAGAGACACACACACACACACAGACACACACGTGCACACACAGCCAGACACACACACACACACACACACACACAGACACACACATGCACACACAGCCAGACACACACACACACACGCACACACAGATAGACACACACACACACACATGCACACACAGACAGACACACACACAGACACACATGCACACACAGACAGACACACACACACACACGCACACACAGATAGACACACACACACACACATGCACACACAGACAGACACACACACAGACACACATGCACACACAGACAGACAAACACACACACACACACACACGTATTGAAAACAACCACAGACACCTAAACACACATACAGGCACATGCATACACAGTTTAACTTTGTATTGTTACTGCATCTCATAACTGATTTGTACTAAAACCCTTTATATGGCCAGTTCATCTGTTTAAGTTGGTGACGTGTGAGAGAGGAATGTTCATCCAGGAAGTGAGATAAACCCCTTGCTTAGTTTGTAAAAGTGACGTATGATCTTTAACATCTACATACAGACAGGGAGCACGTTTCAGCAACTCAGCTGGAATTCAGCAGCTCTGACAATGCTGAAACCCCTCAGAAAGGCTCTTGAAATGTCCAGAGCAATCCATTCATCAAGCAGAATATCTGGCCTAAATCTGCACTGATAACCGTGTGGCCAGCAATTTTAAGATTATCCACTCTTGAGTGGGTCAGGATGAGTTTCAAAAATTCCCCTTTATAATTCCCCCTGAGAGTTATTTCCCGTTGCACATGACAAAATTATTAACCAAATGAATATCCTTCGGAGTGGAACTCATGGGATGGTTCTGTTAAAGCAAAGCAGAACAGCAGACACAGAGCCATTCGTCCAGTGGTAATGTAATCAGAGGATGATGCAACACAGAAGGAGGCCATTCAACCCATCATGTCTGTGCTGTCTTTCGGGTGAAACATCAATCCGTGTTTCTGTCCGGTGTCTCGGACGGACAGTTGCCATAGCACTATTTCGGAGAAGAGCAGAGCTGTTCTCCCTGATGAGCTCTCCAATATTCATCCTTCAAGCAACATCACTAAAAACAAATGTTCTGCCTGCTATTACATTGCTGTTTGTGGGAGCTTGCTGTGCACAAAATGGCTACCGTATTTGCTACATTACAAGTGATTATACTTCAGAAGTACTTCTGTCGGTAAAGCGTGTTGAGATGCCCTGAAGTGATGAAAGGTGCTATGTAAATGCAAGTTGTTCTGCTTTGCTTTAACAGAACCATCCCATGAGTTTCATTCTGAAGGATATTCATTGGGTTAATAATTCTGTCATGTGCAACGGGAAATAACTCTCAGGGGGAAGTACAAAAGGGAATTTTTGAACACCCTCAAGAGTGGATAATCTTAAGATGTTACTCATTCCTTTTTGTGGCAAGAAATTAAGTGGGAGAAATGAACTCTTGACACATTACAACTTCCTTTCTTCCCACGCATAAAATCCATCTGCCTAATCTATCCCCTCGCCTGCACTCTCTCTCTCCCCCGACAGTGTCTGTTCCAGGTTGCTACCTGTTCCGCACTGATCTGTTCTGTCCAGGGCCTGTTTGCCACATGAGAAATTTAAACGAGGCGAGCTTCCAGGGACCAAGCAGCTTGGGATCGGATCCCAGGCAGGTTCAGAGTCACAGCATCCATTTGAACGCGTGGTGGTCTGCCTGGAAGCAGCAGCATTCCCCACAGCACCCCCCCACCACCACCCTGCCCCACCCTCACTAACACAGTCTGGTTGCCTCCCAGCCTCTGTACCCTCCTCCTCGCTCCATGATATCGATGCTCCTCTACTTATCTGGTCTCCAGAGCATCCTCGATTTTCGTTGCTCCACCCTTGGCAGTTATGCCTTCAGCTGCCAGCTTCTTAAACTCTGGGATTCCCTCCCTAAACCTCCCCAGCCTCTCTCTCTCTCTCTCTCCTCCTTTAAATCGCACCTTAAAACCGACCTCTGAGCGTTGTTTTGGTTTTCAATTCTACATCCCCTGGGACTTGGCGTCAAATTTTTTTAAATATTTGTTCACGGGATGTGGGTATCACTGGCTCAGCCAGCATTTATTGCCAACCCTCAATTGCCCTGGTTCAGAGGGCACTTAAGAGTCAGTTACATTGTTGGATGGGTCTGGAGTCACTTGTAGGCCAGACCGGCTAAGGACAGCAGATTTCCTTCCCTGGTGGAGATGAATGAACCAGATGGGTTTTTATGACAATCGGCAGTGGTTTCACAGTCATCATTAGAATTTCAATTCCGGGGGCAGGATTTTCTCCCTGTCAGGCAGGCGGGTGCGGGATTGGGCAGGGGTAGATCAGTTAAGGCCCACCCAGCCTGAATTGTGGTTCCCGAGGAGAGGGCGGGGGGGTGGGGGGCGACGGGACTGCAGTGACTGCCGGGTCCAATGGCGACCCTGCGGCCTGTTTTCAAAAGCCGCTGCAGCCTTCGTAAGGCTGTGAATCACGGCCAGTGGAAAGGCTCCCCAGAGCGCTGCTGGCGAGCAGGCTGGGCAGGGATAAGGCGGGGGTGGGGGTGGGGGCACTGTGCCCCTCGTTTCCCAGATGATTGCCTTGCTGCCCTCCTCCAGGAAGTGGCAGCATGGTGGCTGGTCCTGGCACCCGAGGACAGGAGGAGGAGGTCGCCTCGCATGACTAAGCGTGCCTGGGAGGAGGTGGTGGAGGTGATGAGCTCCCACGACATGGTGCGACGCACCTGGATCCAGTGCCGCTAGCACTTCAACGCCCTGTTGCATTTGGGAAGGGTGCGTACCATGTTGGCATGGGTCACTTAATCCAGCAGATAGGCTTCACCACCCCCACCCCACCCCCTGGCAGCCCCCCCCACCCAAGGCTGAGTGTAGTGACATCATGTGTCCTTCGCTGGGTGGGCCAGCAGATATTGTCCATGCCTAGGTCACCCGGAGAGGGTGGTGAGGAGATGGGTTCTGCACCCGCAGCATGTGGTACACTGAGACCCTCATTACTGTTTTGGGGGCAACCTGGAGGAGCTGCACCTGGGCGCAGTGCTGGAACTCCAGGACATGTCCGAGTCAGGGTGGCGAGATGCTGGGAGGGGAGCTCCAAGGTGGTGTGGCACCGATCGATCTGCTGCCCTCTGCGCTCCACGTGCTTGCACCTCCTTGCTATGGGAGGATATACCGTGTGGTGCCTAATGTGATGTCAGCAGCATTTGGCCAAGGGGAGGGGTGGGGGACAGGCTGAGTGTTCGGCAGCAGCAGGGTGGAGGAGACACTGGAGCCCTGCAATGTCCCACTCTGGTTGGGGTGGGTCGTCCGCAAAGAGAATCCAGGTACAAGTAGCACTAATCAATG
The DNA here is from genome assembly GCF_017639515.1 of Carcharodon carcharias. Classification (NCBI taxonomy): domain Eukaryota; kingdom Metazoa; phylum Chordata; class Chondrichthyes; order Lamniformes; family Lamnidae; genus Carcharodon; species Carcharodon carcharias. The sequence goes on from NC_054485.1 coordinate 108,523,632, forward strand.
CTCTTCTCTCCTTTTCAGGAGAAGAATGCACATAATGCCGCCGAGCGGGCGAGGAGTGGCTGAGGGCTGGCCCAGGCTGTGATGCTTACCCAGTCCAAGCAGGAGGCCCTCGACCTGCAGAGGTGCCATGCGCCCAGGTCCACCAGTATCAGTGAGGCCAGGATGCCATGGGCAGGTATTTATGCCCAGCTGTGAGGTCAGCATTGTTCTCCCAACAGCCATGGCAGTGCTGAATATTCAGTGATTGAAGTTTGCAACATGGCTTGACCATTGCTTTTGGAGGGATGAGCACATAATGATCCGGTAGACAGGGATGCACATTGACATTGTCTCCACGTTAACTGATCCAATTCCCTTGTTCTTCCTTTCAGCATCAGTGGAGGAGAAGGCACAGGGGCCCCCTCTCACACCTGAAGGCCCTGAAGTCTCGGACTCACCAACGTCACACCATCTCTGCCAGGCAGACACAAGCGCAGATACTAGCACCTCGAAGGGAATTAGAACATCAGCTAGTGTCCCGGGGCACAGCGGTGAGGGCACTTCACAGTTGCTGGAGGAGCTGGCAGAGACAGACAATGCCCATGGCGCCAACAGTCAAAGGACTGCATAGGACCAGGCACATGCTCAGACAGTGGCTGATGATGTTCCTCTGGAGTCGTCCGTGATGCAGCAAATGCAGGAAGTGAGGCCAGGTGTACGGGACCATCTGGTGGAGATACATGGAGATAAGCTTGGCTTGGTGTCCGTGGTGGAGGGGTGGACCATCGCTGATGCAATAAGCCTCATGGCCGAGGGCCATGCGTCTTCAGTGGAGAGAGTGGCGACTCTCGTGGAGAAGGTCCTCCGGAAGACCCATCAGGGCTTCCTGGGGATGCACTCTGATCTGCAAGCCCTCACATCGGCATTGACCTCAGCTGGTCAGTGCCAATGTGGGAGATGGTCTGGGCACCAAGTTCCCAGCCCGGTGCCCATCCATCCACGGTGAGCAGGCAGCTACGAAGTGACCTCACATCGGCGCAGCAGCTGCCAGGCGTCAATGCGGCTCCTCTCAGGGCGCTCCGGATGAAGGCGGCAGCTCCTCTGCCTCTCTGCCTCTGCATCCAGTGAGACTGCAACAACTGGGGAGATGCCAGCTGTGGAACTGGCAGCTCCCTCCCAGGCAGGGCCAGCACAGGCTCCACAGGCCAGAGGACGACCACCAAGGTCATCGAGGCCAACAGGACAGCAGAGTCAGCAGGCTGTCTCAGAAGCCAGTCCCAGGGAGGGAGGCAGCACCAAGACGTAGCACCCCCCCGGAAACAAAAACATTAGGCACCTTAACCACATCATGGGTCTATCACTGGTGCTTTTGTGTTGACCCGAAATGAGGTCTTTATGAGTTGGTGCGATTTTTAACACCTTTGTCATTTTGTTTTCTAAAGTTCCTTTGGTTGTAACATTAAATTCAGACATGTCACCATGGCTGAGGGTGCCTCTTCTCTTTTGTATGTAGATGGTTACCAATAATGTCATGAGTGATTTGTGGGACATTCAGCTTTATTGACAAGGCCCTTAGTGACTGTTCCTATCCAAGCAAATTTTGCGCCTAGGTATCGAGTATGGAGCCTGCAGTCCAGGCTTGTCCTGGAGGTCCATCTGTGGTGTGCTAGCTGAAGGTTCATTAAATTAAAACCTCCCGGGTGTCTCTGCCTCTCTGGAGAATGCCCAGGTCAGTGTCTACCCCCTCAGCATTTCCCTGTGCCTGCTCATCCTCGGACTCACTGCTGGACCCATCATGTGCAGCCACAGACACTGTGTCTACATCTTCATCGCCCACAGCATCTCCCCTTTCCAGGGAAAGATTGTGGAGAGCTCAGCATGCAACCACTATCATCAAAACATGATCTGGGGGGTACTGGGTTGTGCTCCCTGTATGGTCCAGGCATCGGAAGCGCATTTTGAGAAGATTGATGTCTCTCTCCACCACAGCCCTTGTGGAGCTGTGGCTCCGATTGTACCGCAGCTCAGCTTCTGTTCTTGGATGGCGGAGAGGGGTCATGAGCCACCTTCTGAGGGGATAGCCCTTGTCACCCAGCAGCCATCCATCAAGCCGAGCTGGAACACCAGAGAGCCCCAGCACCTGGGAGTGTCTGAGGATGTGGGCGTTGTGGGAGCTGCCTGGGTACCTTGCACAGACTTGTAGAATCAGCATCCTGTGATCACACACTATCTGCACGTTCATGGAGTGGAAGCCCTTCCTGTTGATGAAGGCACCGGGCTCACCCGCTGGCGCCTTGATGGCCACACGTGTACAGTCTATAGCACCCTGGATGCAGGGGAAGCCAGCAACGGCCGCGAAGCCTCTGGCTCGCTGTGCTTGACTTGCCAGGTCCCAACAGTAATGGATGAATGTCAGTGCACACCTGAACAAAGCGTCTGTAACCTGTTTGACACAAGTGTGGACAGCTGCTTGAGTGACACCTCAAAGATTACCCACCATGCCCTGGAAGGAGCCAGAGGCATAGAAGTTGAGGGCAGGTGTGACCTTCAGAGCCACTTGCATGGGGTGTCCAGCCATACAGTTAGTGGAGATCTCAGGGCCAATCATCTGACAGATGTAGTTCACTGTCCCCCTTGAGAGATGGAGCCTCCTTCGGCACTGCACCTTTCATGGGCTTAAGCGGTCGCAAACTATTCCGCAGCCAGTGAATTATTCTTGAACCGTGGTCACTGTGATCTTGTAGCCAAGCACAGCAGCCAACTTACATGCAGCCAGTCCCACAAACAGCAATGAGACAAATGGGTGGCTAATCAGTTGGATTCAGGGAGGCGCATTCAGAAATCAGCAAGAGACACAGCCTCCATTAAATAGCATAGAGATGTCCCTGGAAGCAGGAATGTTCTCCGCCCCCCAACCCCTGCTCACCCCACCCCACCACCTCCCCCCACCCCCTCAACCCTCTGCCATCACTTTCACAACCTGGTCGCCTCCCATTGTTAACTCATGGAAGAATAATCCTACTTCTTGGAAACAGGAGCAGGTTCAACAAGTCAGCTAATAAACTCATGAAGAAGCCCAACATCACTATTCAAAGGCTAAACTAGCTAGCTGAGGTATGGTAGAATAGTGGCCATGTTACTGGACTTGCAAGACAGGCCGGGTCTAATGATCCAGGAGTATGAGTTCAAGTCCCACAAATATATCTGGCGATTTAAATTCAATAGAATAATGAATCTATGATACGCAGTTGTTTGCTAGTACAGGACTTGAATGTTGCTGAAAAGGAAGATAGGTTGTCAAATCTTTTCATCTTGCACTCATCAGGAAAAATGCAAGAATTCCAAATTTCAAATGATCAGACAGGAGAAAAGGGTGCTGACTGGTTGGTAAATTAGTCCTAACCGAATTACCCAGGAGATTGGGGAGCCTATAATTCCATGTTGCTTTCTCCATGGTAGCACCTCGGCCAATCATAGTTGACTTGCCAACCAATCAGCACTTTCTTCTCGGATAATATAAATGGTTGTGACTGTTTAAAATTTGGTATTCTTGCATTTGACCTGATGAGTCCCAAAATAAAAGCTTTGACAGCATTTTAGCAATATTCAAAACTTTAAGCAATATTTAAAACTTAGAAATATTCAAAATCTATAATAAGAAGCTAGCATCATTAATGGTGACCTTAAAACTACTGGACTGTTATGATAAACACATCTGGTTTACGAATATCCTTTAGGGAGGGAAATCTGCCATCCTTACCTTATGACTCCAGACCCACAGCAATGTGATTGACCCTTAACTCCCTTTGAAATGGCAGAGGAAGCCTCTCAGTTGTATTCAAGAAGGAGGATCACCCACATCGCCCTACCTTCTCAAAGGCAATGAGAGATGGGAACTAAATTCCAGCCTTGTCAGTGACTCCCACATCCTGTGAATTAATGAAAGGAATTGGAGGAGGTGGTGGCATAGTGGCATTGTCACTGATCTGGTGTCCCAGAGACCCAGGGTAATGCTCTGGGGCCCCAAGTTTGAATCTCACCACAGCAGATGGTGAAATTTGAATTCAATAAAAAAAAAACTGATGATGACCATGAAATCATTGCCGATTGTTGTAAAAACTCATCTGGTTCACTAATGCTCTTTAAGGAAAGAGATCTGCCATCCTTCTCTACATGTGACTCCAGGCCCACAGCAATGTGGTTGACTCTTAAGTGCCCTCTGAACAAGGGCAACTAGGGATTGGCAATAAATGCTAACCTAGCCAATGACACCCACATCCCATGAACAAATAAATTTAAAAAAACTTGTCATCCTTCCGCATGTTAGTTTTCTGAAGGCAGATTAACACCTCAGTTAAAAGTGAGATAGACTGTTCTGCACAGAAATAGGCTGATCGGCCCAACAGGTTCTTACTGATCCACATGCGTCAAGCAAGCATATTCCCACCCTACTTCATCCACATCTTCAGTTCCTTTTTTGAATCATGTACCTTTCTTGTTTTTCCTTAACTCTTAACTCTTTGTCTGAGCTATTTCCTATAGTGACCAGTTCCACATTCTAACCATTCTCTGAGAAACTATAAAAAATCTACAGCCCAGAAGGAGGCCATTCAGTCCATTGTGCCCGTGCTGGTCAATTAAGAGTCATTCAGCTTAACACAACCTTCCTTCAGTGGGTTTATAACCCTGCTCTCATCGGCTCAAACTGTTCACTGTTCCAGGATCATCCTGGATTGCAGAGATCAGTCCCAGCTTCTTTTCTCTACTGGGGAACCTCATCTTAACCCCCTCTCCGCTGACCTCATCCTCACTTCTAACAATAAGTGCTCAGACATATTTGTCACTAAAATTGAAACCATCCAATCAGCTGTCTCTACCGATTCCCACCCTTCCACTAATCCACCTGGATTGAACTTCTCCTAAAGCTTCCACCTGCCCCAGCCCTGAACTCACATTTCTCTTATTTTGGTCCAATACCCCCATCGTGATCTCTCTGAGCTCATCTTCTCCATAAGGTCCACTCTTGCAATTCTATTGTCACTGAACTGCTGATTACCCAACTTGCCCTCCTGCTCCCCCATGCTAACAGATATCAAAAACAGTTTTCTTTCTTCAGGTTTTGTCCCTCTCTCCTTCACATTTACCGACATCACCCTCTCCTCAAAAAGCAATCCTTCGGCTCCTCCGTCCTTGCAAACTAATGTCCCAGCTCCAACCTCCCTTCCTCTATGGAGTCCTTCTAATTGGTGTTGCCTCCTGAATCATGAAATAAATATTCATGAAGGAATAAAAAAAAGTTAAATATCGAAATAAAACAGTCTAAATCATCAGTAATATAAGATCACATAAAAACAGAGCATGCTGAGAGATAGTTCTATGCAGAGCCTCGTGCTAAGCCTTGTACTGTACATAGTTAGTGGAATGTCAATAAAATGTCACAGCCTTACCTCCAGCTGTATCTACAAATCCTGCCCATGGACTACCTCATCTAAGGCCCACAACAATGAGAACGGAGGGTGCCAGTGAAAAAACATGATGGAAAAAGCCCTAAATGCAGCAAGAGAAATGATTGCAGGGCAAGGGCAACAGTTCCAGGTTTGTTCAAACCCCTTCTTGGCCTCTGCCTTTCAGGCATTTAATGACTTTGCAAAAAAGGCGCTATATAAATGCAACTTGTTATTTGTTTTTCATTTGTGTTCGCACTGTCAATGCATTTAAAGACAATGGGGTGAGTGGGGCAGGAAAATAAGGGCATGAGATGGGCGGGGCAGGAAGATAAGGGCATGCTGATAGGGTGAGATGAAGTAGAGCAGTTGGAGGCTCCTGTGGATTATAAACACTGATATAGATTTATTGAGCCAAATGGTCAATAACTGTGCTGTAAATTCTGTAATTAATTCAAGATTCTGTACTATACACGAAGATGCTGCCTGGAAATAGAGACCAATGTTAAACATGGGGTAAGCTGTAGATAATTTGACGAAGGTGCGTAAAGATATGAAGGGGGTGGATACATGAAATAAATTCTTCTGAAAACCAGATAGTGATCAGATGGGGAAATGAACAAGTGGCAGGTTGACACCAATAAATGTGAGGTGATATTCTTTGGTTAATAAAAAAACAGCTGGAAAGTAATCATAAAAGCAAAAAACTGCCGATGCTGGAAATCCAAAACAAAAACAAAAATACCTGGAAAAACTCAGCAGGTCTGGCAGCATCTGCGGAGAGGAGCACAGTTAATGTTTCGAGTATTAGTTCAACAGAACTAAGTAAAAATAGAAGAGAGGTGAAATATAAACTGGTATAAGGGGGCGGGGGGTGGGAGGGTGGTGGGACAAGTAGAGCTGGATAAAGGGCCAGTGATAGGTGGAGATAACCAAAAGATGTCGCAGACAAAAGGACAAAGAGGTGTTGAAAGCTGTGAAATTATCTAAAGAATGTGCTAATTAAGGGTAGAAAGCAGGACGAGCAAAGTACAGACTGCCCTAGTGGGGGTGGGGTGGGGTGAAGGAATCAAAAAAGGCTAAAAGGTAGAGATAAAACAATTGATAGAAATACATGTAAAAATAAAGGAAGTAGGTGGGAAAAGAAAAATCTATATAAATTATTGGAAAAAAAGGTGGGGGGGAATCAGAAAGGGGGTGGGGATGGAGGACAAAGATCATGATCCAAAATTGTTGAACTCAATATTCAGACTGGAAGGACACTATGGAGTCCTTCGATTTGTTGCTGCCTCCTGAATCATGAAATAAATATTCATGAAAGAATAAAAAACAGTTAAATATGGAAATAAAACAGTCTAAATCATTCAAATTCCATCCACTGGCCTTCCGGACGGAAGCAAACTCACATATCCCGTCATAAAGTATAGAAATCGATACCCAGTAAGCAAGCTCAAACACCCCATGATAAAGTGTAGAAATGGATACCCAGTAAGTAAGCTCACACACCACATGATAAAGTGTAGAAATGGATACCCAGTAAGCAAGCTCACACACCCAATGATAAAGTGTAGAAATGGATACCCAGAAAGCAAGCTCACACACCCCATGATAAAGTGCAGAAATGGATACCCAGTAAGCAAGCTCACACAGCCCACGATAAAGTGTAGAAATAAATACCCAGTAAGCAAGCTCACACAGCCCATGATAAAGTGTAGAAATGGATACCCAGTAAGCAAGCTCACACAGCCCATGATAAAGTGTAAAAATGGATACCCAGTAAGGAAGATCACACACCCCATGATAAAGTGTAGAAATGGATAACCAGTAAGCAAGATCATACACCCCTTGATAAAGTGTAGACTTGGATACCCAGTAAGGAAGATCACACACCCCATGATAAAGTGTAGAAATGGATACCCAGTAAGGAAGATTACACACCCCTTGATAAAGTGTAGAAATGGATACCCAGTAAGCAAGCCACACGCCGCATGAAAAAGTCTAAAAATGGATACCCAGAAAGTAAGCTCACCCACCCCATGATAAAGTGTAGAAATGGATACCCAGTAAGCAAGCTCACACACCCCTTGATAAAGTGTAGGAATGGATACCCAGTAAGGAAGATCACACACCTCATGATAAAGTGTAGAAATGGATACCAAGTAAGGAAGATCACACACCCCATGATAAAGTGTAGAAATGGATACCAGTAAGGAAGATCACACACCCCATGATAAAGTGTAGAAATGGATACACAGTAAGAAAGCTCAAACAGCCCATGATAAAGTGTAGAAATGGATACCCAGTAAGCAAGCTCACACTGCCCATGATAAAGTGTAGAAATGGATATCAAGTAAGCAAGCTCACACACCCCATGATAAAGTGTAGAAATGGATACCCAGTAAGCAAGCTCACACAGCCCATGATAAAGTGTAGAAATGGATACCCAGTAAGCAAGCTCACACAGCCCATGATAACGTGTAGAAATGGATACCCAGTAAGCAAGCTCACACACCCCATGCTAAAGTGTAGAAATGGATACTCAGTAAGCAAGCTCACACACCCCATGATAAGGTGTAGAAATGGATACCCAGTTACCAAGCTCACACACCCCATGATAACGTTTAGAAATGGATACCCAGTAAGCAAGGTCACACAGCCCATGATAAAGTGTAGAAATGGATACCCAGTAAGCAAGCTCACACACCCTATGATAAAGTGTAGAAATGGATACCCAGTAAGCAAGCTCACACACCCCATGATAAAGTGTAGAAATGGATACCCAGTAAGCAAGCTCAAACACCCCATGTTAGAGTGTAGAAATGGATACCCAGTAAGGAAGATCACACACCCCTTGATAAAGTGTAGACTTGGATACCCAGTAAGGAAGATCAGACACCCCATGATAAAGTGTAGAAATGGATACCCAGTAAGGAAAATTACACACCCCTTGATAAAGTGTAGAAATGGATACCCAGTAAGGAAGATCACACAGTCCATGATAAAGTGTAGAAATGGATACACAGTAAGCAAGCTCACACAGCCCATGATAAAGTGTAGAAATGGATACCCAGTAAGCAAGCTCACACACCCAATGATAAAGTGTAGAAATAGATACCCAGTAAGCAAGCTCACACAGCCCATGATAACGTGTAGAAATGGATACCCAGTAAGCAAGCTCACACACCCCATGATAAAGTGTAGAAATGGATACTCAGTAAGCAAGCTCACACACCCCATGATAAAGTATAGAAATGGATACCCAGTAATCAAGCTCACACACCCCATGATAACGTGTAGAAATGGATACCCAGTAAGCAAGCTCACACAGCCCATGATAAAGTGTAGAAATGGATACCCAGTAAGCAAGCTCACACACCCTATGATAAAGTGTAGAAATGGATACCCAGTAAGCAAGCTCACACACCCGATGATAAAGTGTAGAAATGGATACCCAGTAAGCAAGCTCACACACCCCATGTTAGAGTGTAGAAATGGATACCCAGTAAGGAAGATCACACACCCCTTGATAAAGTGAAGACTTGGATACCCAGTAAGGAAGATCAGACATCCCATGATAAAGTGTAGAAATGGATACCCAGTAAAAAAGATCACACACCCCTTGATAAAGTGTAGACTTGGATACCCGAAAGGAAGATCAGACATCCCATGACAAAGTGTAGAAATGGATACCCAATAAGGAAGATTACACACCCCATGATAAAGTGTAGAAATGGATACCCAGCAAGGAAGTTCACACACACCTTGATAAAATGTAGAAACGGATACCCAGTATGCAAGCTCACACAGCCCATGATAAAGTGTAGAAATGGATATCCAGTAAGCAAGCTCACACACCCCATGATAAAGTGTAGAAATGGATACCCAGTAAGGAAGATCACACACCCCTTGATAAAGTGTAGACTTGGATACCCAGTAAGGATGATCAGACACCCCATGATAAAGTGTAGAAATGGATACCCAATAAGGAAGATTACACACCCCTTGATAAAGTGTAGAAATGGATACCCAGTAAGGAAGATCACACACCCCTTGATAAAGTGTAGACTTGGATACCCAGTAAGGATGATCAGACACCCCATGATAAAGTGTAGAAATGGATACCCAATAAGGAAGATTACACACCCCTTGATAAAGTGTAGAAATGGATACCCAGTAAGGAAGATCACACACCCCATGATAAAGTGTAGAAAAGGATACCCAGCAAGGAAGTTCACACACCCCTTGATAAAATGTAGGAATTGATACCCAGTAAGCAAGCTCACACAGCCCATGATAAAGTGTAGAAATGGATACCCAGTAATAAAGCTCACACACCCCTTGATAAAGTGTAGAAATGGATACCCAGTAAGCCAGCTCACACAGGCCATGATAAAGTGTAGAAATGGATAGCCAGTAAGCAAGCTCACACACCCCAAGATATAGTGTAGAAAAGGATACCCAGTAAGGAAGATCACACACATCTTGATAAAGTGTAGAAATGGATACCCAGTAAGCAAGATCATACACCCCTTGATAAAGTGTGGACTTGGATACCCAGTTAGGAAGATCAGACACCCCATGCTAAAGTGTGGAAATGGATACCCAGTAAGCAAGCTCACACACCCCATGATAAATTGTAGAAATGGATACCCAGAAAGGAAGATCATACACCCCATGATAAAGTGTAGAAATGGATACCCAGTAAGGAAGATTACACACCCCTTGATAAAGTGTAGAAATGGATACCCAGTAAGGAAGATCACACACCCCATGATAAAGTGTAGAAATGGATACCCAGTAAGCAAGCTCACACACCCCTTGATAAAGTGTGGAAATGGATACCCAGCAAGGAAGTTCACACACCCCTTGATAAAATGTAGGAATTGATACCCAGTAATCAAGCTCACACAGCCCATGATAAAGTGTAGAAATGGATACCCAGTAAGCAAGCTCACACAGCCGATGATAAAGTGTAGAAATGGATATCCAGTAAGCAAGCTCACACACACCATGATAAAGTGTAGAAATGGATACCCAGTGAGCAATCTCACACAGCCCATGATAAAGTGTAGAAATGGATACCCAGTAAGCAAGCTCACACACCCCATGATAAAGTGTAGAAATGGATACCCAGTAAGCAAGCTCACACACCCCATGCTAGAGTGTAGAAATGGATACCCAGTAAGGAAGATCACACACCCCTTGATAAAGTGTAGACTTGGATACCCAGTAAGGAAGATCAGACACCCCATGATAAAGTGTAGAAATGGATACCCAGTAAGGAATATTACACACCCCTTGATAAAGTGTAGAAATGGATACCCAGTAAGCAAGCTCACACAGCCCATGATAACGTGTAGAAATGGATATCCAGTAAGCAAGCTCACACACCCCATGCTAAAGTGTAGAAATGGATACTCAGTAAGCAAGCTCACACACCCCATGATAAAGTATAGAAATGGATACCCAGCAATCAAGCTCACACAGCCCATGATAAAGTGTAGAAATGGATACCCAGAAAGGAAGATCACATACTCCATGATAAAGTGTAGAAATGGATACCCAGTAAGCAAGCTCACACACCCCTTGATAAAGTGTAGAAATGGATACACAGTAAGCAAGCTCACACACCCCATGATAGAGTGTAGAAATGGATACCCAGTAAGGAAGATCACACACCCCTTGATAAAGTGTAGACTTGGATACCCAGTAAGGAAGATCAGACACCCCATAATAAAGTGTAGAAATGGATACCCAGTAAGGAAGATTACACACCCCTTGATAAAGTGTAGAAATGGATACCCAGTAAGGAAGATCACACACCCCATGATAAAGTGTAGAAATGGATACCCAGCAAGGAAGTTCACACACCCCTTGATAAAATGTAGGAATTGATACCCAGTAAGCAAGCTCACACAGCCCTGATAAAGTGTAGAAATGGATACCCAGTAATAAAGCTCACACACCCCTTGATAAAGTGTAGAAATGGATACCCAGTAAGCCAGCTCACACAGCCCATGATAAAGTGTAGAAATGGATACCCAGTAAGCAAGCTCACACACCCCATGATAGAGTCTAGAAATGGATACCCAATAAGGAAGATCACACACCCCTTAATAAAGTGTAGAAATGGATACCCAGTAAGCAAGCTCACACAGCACTTGATAACGTGTAAAAATGGATACCCAGTAAGCAAGCTCACACACCCCATGCTAAAGTGTAGAAATGGATACTCAGTAAACAAGCTCACACACCCCATGATAAAGTATAGAAATGGATACCCAGTAATCAAGCTCACACACCCCATGATAACATGTAGAAATGGATACCCAGTAAGCAAGCTCACACACCCTATGATAAAGTGTAGAAATGGATACCCAGTAAGCAAGCTCACACACCCCATAATAAAGTGTAGAAATGGATACCCAGTAAGCAAGCTCACACACCCCATGTTAGAGTGTAGAAATGGATACCCAGTAAGGAAGATTACACACCCCTTGATAAAGTGTAGACTTGGATACCCAGTAAGGAAGATCAGACATCCCATGATAAAGTGTAGAAATGGATACCCAGTAAGGAATATTACACACCCCTTGATAAAGTGTAGAAATGGATACCCAGTAAGGAAGATCACACAGCCCATGATAAAGTGTAGAAATGGATACCCAGCAAGGAAGTTCACACACCCCTTGATAAAATGTAGGAATTGATATCCAGTAATCAAGCTCACACAGCCCATGATAAAGTGTAGAAATGGATACCGAGCAAGCAAGCTCACACAGCCCATGATAAAGTGTAGAAATGGATACCCAGAAAGGAAGATCACATACCCCATGATAAAGTGTAGAAATGGATACCCAGTAAGCAAGCTCACACACCCCTTGATAAAGTGTAGAAATGGATACACAGTAAGCAAGCTCACACACCCCATGATAGAGTGTAGAAATGGATACCCAGTAAGGAAGATCACACACCCCTTGATAAAGTGTAGACTCGGATACCCAGTAAGGAAGATCAGACACCCCATGATAAAGTGTAGAAATGGATACCCAGTAAGGAAGATTACACACCCCTTGATAAAGTGTAGAAATGGATACCCAGTAAGGAAGATCACACACCCCATGATAAAGTGTAGAAATGGATACCCAGCAAGGAGGTTCACACACGCCTTGATAAAATGTAGGAATTGATACCCAGTAAGCAAGCTCACACAGCCCTGATAGAGTGTAGAAATGGATACCCAGTAATAAAGCTCACACACCCCTTGATAAAGTGTAGAAATGGATACCCAGTAAGCCAGCTCACACAGCCCATGAGAAAGTGTAGAAATGGATACCCAGTAAGCAAGCACACACACCCCATGATAGAGTGTAGAAATGGATACCCAGTAAGGAATATTACACACCCCTTGATAAAGTGTAGAAACGGATACCCAGCAAGGAAGATCACACACCTCTTGATAAAGTGTAGAAATCGATACCTAGTAAGGAAGCTCACACAACCCTTGATAGAGTGTAGAAATGGATACCCAGTAAGCAAGATCTTACACCCCATGATAAAGTGTAGAAATGGATACCCAGTAAGCAAGCTCACACACCCCATGATAAAGTGTAGAAATGGATACCCAGTAAGGAAGATCATACACCCCTTGATAAAGTGTAGACTTGGATACCCAGTAAGGAAGATCACACACCCCATGATAAAGTGTAGAAATGGATACCCAGTAAGGAAGATTACACACCCCTTGATAAAGTGTAGACTTGGATACCCAGTAAGGAAGATCAGACATCCCATGATAAAGTGTAGAAATGGATACCCAGTAAGGAATATTACACACCCCTTGATAAAGTGTAGAAATGGATACCCAGTAAGGAAGATCACACAGCCCATGATAAAGTGTAGAAATGGATACCCAGCAAGGAAGTTCACACACCCCTTGATAAAATGTAGGAATTGATATCCAGTAATCAAGCTCACACAGCCCATGATAAAGTGTAGAAATGGATACCGAGCAAGCAAGCTCACACAGCCCATGATAAAGTGTAGAAATGGATACCCAGAAAGGAAGATCACATACCCCATGATAAAGTGTAGAAATGGATACCCAGTAAGCAAGCTCACACACCCCTTGATAAATTGTAGAAATGGATACACAGTAAGCAAGCTCACACACCCCATGATAGAGTGTAGAAATGGATACCCAGTAAGGAAGATCACACACCCCTTGATAAAGTGTAGACTCGGATACCCAGTAAGGAAGATCAGACACCCCATGATAAAGTGTAGAAATGGATACCCAGTAAGGAAGATTACACACCCCTTGATAAAGTGTAGAAATGGATACCCAGTAAGGAAGATCACACACCCCATGATAAAGTGTAGAAATGGATACCCAGCAAGGAAGTTCACACACCCCTTGATAAAATGTAGGAATTGATACCCAGTAAGCAAGCTCACACAGCCCTGATAGAGTGTAGAAATGGATACCCAGTAATAAAGCTCACACACCCCTTGATAAAGTGTAGAAATGGATACCCAGTAAGCCAGCTCACACAGCCCATGAGAAAGTGTAGAAATGGATACCCAGTAAGCAAGCTCACACACCCCATGATAGAGTGTAGAAATGGATACCCAGTAAGGAATATTACACACCCCTTGATAAAGTGTAGAAACGGATACCCAGTAAGGAAGATCACACACCTCTTGATAAAGTGTAGAAATCGATACCTAGTAAGGAAGCTCACACACCCCTTGATAGAGTGTAGAAATGGATACCCAGTAAGGAATATTACACACCCCTTGATAAAGTGTAGAAACGGATACCCAGTAAGGAAGATCACACACCTCTTGATAAAGTGTAGAAATCGATACCTAGTAAGGAAGCTCACACAACCCTTGATAGAGTGTAGAAATGGATACCCAGTAAGCAAGATCTTACACCCCATGATAAAGTGTAGAAATGGATACCCAGTAAGCAAGCTCACACACCCCATGATAAAGTGTAGAAATGGATACCCAGTAAGGAAGATCATACACCCCTTGATAAAGTGTAGACTTGGATACCCAGTAAGGAAGATCACACACCCCATGATAAAGTGTAGAAATGGATACCCAGTAAGGAAGATTAAACACCCCTTGATAAAGTGTAGAAATGGATACCAAGTAAGCAAGCCACACGCCGCATGAAAAAGTCTAAAAATGGATACCCAGAAAGTAAGCTCACCCACCCCATGATAAAGTGTAGAAATGGATACCCAGTAAGCAAGCTCACACACCCCTTGATAAAGTGTAGGAATGGATACCCAGTAAGGAAGATCACACACCCCATGATAAAGTGTAGAAATGGATACCAAGTAAGGAAGATCACACAGCCCATGATAAAGTGTAGAAATGGATACACAGTAAGCAAGCTCAAACAGCCCATGATAAAGTGTAGAAATGGATACCCAGTAAGCAAGCTCACACAGCCCATGATAAAGTGTAGAAATGGATATCCAGTAAGCAAGCTCACACACCACATGATAAAGTGTAGAAATGGATACCCAGTAAGCAAGCTCACACAGCCCATGATAAAGTGTAGAAATGGATACCCAGTAAGCAAGCTCACACAGCCCATGATAACGTGTAGAAATGGATACCCAGTAAGCAAGCTCACACACCCCATGCTAATGTGTAGAAATGGATACTCAGTAAGTAAGCTCACACACCCCATGATAAAGTGTAGAAATGGATACCCAGATAGCAAGCTCACACACCCCATGATAACGTTTAGAATTGGATACCCAGTAAGCAAGCTCACACAGCCCATGATAAAGTGTAGAAATGGATACCCAGTAAGCAAGCTCACACACCCTATGATAAAGTGTAGAAATGGATACCCAGTAAGCAAGCTCACACACCCCATGATAAAGTGTAGAAATGGATACCCAGTAAGCAAGCTCACACACCCCATTTTAGAGTGTAGAAATGGATACCCAGTAAGGAAGATCACACACCCCTTGATAAAGTGTAGACTTGGATACCCAGTAAGGAAGATCAGACACCCCATGATAAAGTGTAGAAATGGATACCCAGTAAGGAAAATTACACACCCCTTGATAAAGTGTAGAAATGGATACCCAGTAAGGAAGATCACACAGCCCATGATAAAGTGTAGAAATGGATACCCAGTAATCAAGCTCACACAGCCCATGATAAAGTGTAGAAATGGATACCCAGTAAGCAAGCTCACACACCCTATGATAAAGTGTAGAAATGGATACCCAGTAAGCAAGCTCACACACCCCATATTAAAGTGTAGAAATGGATACCCAGTAAGCAAGCTCACACACCCCATGTTAGAGTGTAGAAATGGATACCCAGTAAGGAAGATCACACACCCCTTGATAAAGTGTAGACTTGGATACCCAGTAAGGAAGATCAGACATCCCATGATAAAGTGTAGAAATGGATACCCAGTAAGGAATATTACACACCCCTTGATAAAGTGTAGAAATGGATACCCAGTAAGGAAGATCACACAGCCCATGATAAAGTGTAGAAATGGATACCCAGCAAGGAAGTTCACACACCCTTTGATAAAATGTAGGAATTGATATCCAGTAATCAAGCTCACACAGCCCATGATAAAGTGTAGAAATGGATATCCAGTAAGCCAGCTCATACAGCCCATGATAAAGTGTAGAAATGGATACACAGTAAGCAAGCTCACACAGCCCATGATTAAGTGTAGAAATGGATACCGAGCAAGCAAGCTCACACAGCCCATGATAAAGTGTAGAAATGGATACCCAGAAAGGAAGATCACATACCCCATGATAAAGTGTAGAAATGGATACCCAGTAAGCAAGCTCACACACCCCTTGATAAATTGTAGAAATGGATACACAGTAAGCAAGCTCACACACCCCATGATAGAGTGTAGAAATGGATACCCAGTAAGGAAGATCACACACCCCTTGATAAAGTGAAGACTTGGATACCCAGTAAGGAAGATCAGACATCCCATGATAAAGTGTAGAAATGGATACCCAGTAAGGAAGATTACACACCCCTTGATAAAGTGTAGAAATGGATACCCAGTAAGCAAGCTCACACAGCCCATGATAACGTGTAGAAATGGATATCCAGTAAGCAAGCTCACACACCCCATGCTAAAGTGTAGAAATGGATACTCAGTAAGCAAGCTCACACACCCCATGATAAAGTATAGAAATGGATACCCAGCAATCAAGCTCACACAGCCCATGATAAAGTGTAGAAATGGATACCCAGAAAGGAAGATCACATACTCCATGATAAAGTGTAGAAATGGATACCCAGCAATCAAGCTCACACAGCCCATGATAAAGTGTAGAAATGGATACCCAGAAAGGAAGATCACATACTCCATGATAAAGTGTAGAAATGGATACCCAGTAAGCAAGCTCACACACCCCATGATAGAGTGTAGAAATGGATACCCAATAAGGAAGATCACACACCCCTTGATAAAGTGTAGAAATGGATACCCAGTAAGCAAGATCATACACCCCTTGATAAAGTGTAGACTTGGATACCCAGTTAGGAAGATCAGACACCCCATGATAAAGTGTAGAAATGGATACCCAGTAAGCAAGCTCACACAGCCCATGATAAATTGTAGAAATGGATACCCAGAAAGGAAGATCAGACACCCCATGATAAAGTGTAGAAATGGATACCCAGTAAGGAAGATTACACACCCCTTGATAAAGTGTAGAAATGGATACCCATTAAGGAAGATCACACACCCCATGATAAATTGTAGAAATGGATACCCAATAAGGAAGATCACACACCCCTTGATAAAGAGTAGGAATGGATACCCAGTAAGCAAGCTCACACAGCGCATTATAAAGTGTAGAAATGGATACCCAGTAAGCAAGCTCACACACCCCTTGATAAAGTGTGGAAATGGATACCCAGCAAGGAGGTTCACACACCCTTTGATAAAATGTAGGAATTGATACCCAGTAAGCAAGCTCACACAGCCCATGATAAAGTGTAGAAATGGATACCCAGTAAGCAAGCTCACACAGCCCATGATAAAATGTAGAAATGGATACCCAGTAAGCAAGCTCACACAGCCCATGATAAAGTGTAGAAATGGATACCCAGTAAGCAAGCTCACACACCCCTTGATAAAGTGTGTAAATGGATACCCAGTAAGCAAGCTCACACACCCCTTGATAAAGTGTGGAAATGGATACCCAGTAAGCAAGCTCACACACCCCATGATAAAGTGTAGAAATTGATACCCAGCAAGCAAGCTCACACACCCCATGATAAAGTGTAGAAATGGATACCCAGTAAGCAAGCTCACACACCCTATGATAAAGTGTAGAAATGGATACCCAGTAAGCAAGCTCACACACCCCATGATAAAGTGTAGAAATGGATACCCAGTAAGCAAGCTCACACACCCCATGCTAGAGTGTAGAAATGGATACCCAGTAAGGAAGATCACACACCCCTTGATAAAGTGTAGACTTGGATACCCAGTAAGGAAGATCAGACACCCCGTGATAAAGTGTAGAAATGGATACCCAGTAAGGAATATTACACACCTCTTGATAAAGTGTAGAAATGGATACCCAGTAAAGAAGCTTACACAGCCCATGATAAAGTGTAGAAATGGATACCCAGAAAGGAAGATCACATACCCCATGATAAAGTGTAGAAATGGATACCCAGTAAGCAAGCTCACACACCCCTTGAAAAAGTGTAGAAATGGATACCCAGTAAGCAAGCTCACACAGCCCATGATAGAGTGTAGAAATGGATACCCAGTAAGGAAGATCACACACCCCTTGATAAAGTGTAGACTTGTATACCCAGTAAGGAAGATCAGACATCCTATGATAAAATGCAGAAATGGATACCCAGTAAGGAAGATTACACACCCCTTGATAAAGCGTAGAAATGGATACCCAGTAAGGAAGATCACACACCCCATGATACAGTGTAGAAATGGATACCCAGCAAGGAAGTTCACACACCCCTTGATAAAATGTAGGAATTGATACCCAGTAAGCAATCTCACACAGCCCTGATAAACTGTAGAAATGGATACCCAGTAATAAAGCTCACACACCCCTTGATAAAGTGTAGAAATGGATACCCAGTAAGCCAGCTCACACAGCCCATGATAAAGTGTAGAAATGGATACCCAGTAAGCAAGCTCACACACCCCATGATAGAGTGTAGAAATGGATACCCAATAAGGAAGATCACACACCCCTTGATAAAGTGTAGAAATGGATCCCTTGTAAGCAAGCTCACACAGCCCATGATAACGTGTAGAAATGAATACCCAGTAAGCAAGCTCACACACCCCATGCTAAAGTGTAGAAATGGATACTCAGTAAGCAAGCTCACACACCCCATGATAAAGTATAGAAATGGATACCCAGTAATCAAGCTCACACACCCCATGATAACGTGTAGAAATGGATACCCAGTAAGCAAGCTCACACACCCCATGATAAAGTGTAGAAATGGATACACAGTAAGCAAGCTCACACACCCTATGATAAAGTGTAGAAATGGATACCCAGTAAGCAAGCTCACACACCCCATATTAAAGTGTAGAAATGGATACCCAGTAAGCAAGCTCACACACCCCATGTTAGAGTGTAGAAATGGATACCCAGTAAGGAAGATCACATACCCCTTGATAAAGTGTAGACTTGGATACCCAGTAAGGAAGATCAGACATCCCATGATAAAGTGTAGAAATGGATACCCAGTAAGGAATATTACACACCCCTTGATAAAGTGTAGAAATGGATACCCAGTAAGGAAGATCACACAGCCCATGATAAAGTGTAGAAATGGATACCCAGCAAGGAAGTTCACACACCCCTTGATAAAATGTAGGAATTGATGTCCAGTAATCAAGCTCACACAGCCCATGATAAAGTGTAGAAATGGATACCCAGTAAGCCAGCTCATACAGCCCATGATAAAGTGTAGAAATGGATACACAGTAAGCAAGCTCACACAGCCCATGATTAAGTGTAGAAATGGATACCGAGCAAGCAAGCTCACACAGCCCATGATAAAGTGTAGAAATGGATACCCAGAAAGGAAGATCACATACCCCATGATAAAGTGTAGAAATGGATACCCAGTAAGCAAGCTCACACACCCCTTGATAAAGTGTAGAAATGGATAACAGTAAGCAAGCTCACACACCCCATGATAGAGTGTAGAAATGGATACCCAGTAAGGAAGATCACACACCCCTTGATAAAGTGTAGACTTGGATACCCAGTAAGGAAGATCAGACAACCCATGATAAAGTGTAGAAATGGATACCCAGTAAGGAAGATTACACACCCCTTGATAAAGTGTAGAAATGGATACCCAGTAAGGAAGATCACACACCCCATGATAAAGTGTAGAAATGGATACCCAGCAAGGAGGTTCACACACCCCTTGATAAAATGTAGGAATTGATACCCAGTAAGCAAGCTCACACAGCCCTGATAAAGTGTAGAAATGGATACCCAGTAATAAAGCTCACACACCCCTTGATAAAGTGTAGAAATGGATACCCAGTAAGCCAGCTCACACAGCCCATGATAAAGTGTAGAAATGGATATCCAGTAAGCAAGCTCACACACCCCATGATAGAGTGTAGAAATGGATACCCAATAAGGAAGATCACACACCCTTTGATAAAGTGTAGAAATGGATACCCAGTAAGCAAGATCATACACCCCTTGATAAAGTGTAGACTTGGATACCCATTTAGGAAGATCAGACACCCCATGATAAAGTGTAGAAATGGATACCCAGTAAGCAAGCTCACACAGCCCATGATAAATTGTATCAATGGATTCCCAGAAAGGAAGATCAGACACCCCATGATAAAGTGTAGAAATGGATACCCAGTAAGGAAGATTACACACCCCTTGATAAAGTGTAGAAATGGATACCCAGTAAGGAAGATCACACACCCTATGATAAATTGTAGAAATGGATACCCAATAAGGAAGATCACACACCCCTTGATAAAGAGTAGGAATGGATACCCAGTAAGCAAGCTCACACAGCCCATTATAAAGTGTAGAAATGGATACCCAGTAAGCAAGCTCACACACCCCTTGATAAAGTGTGGAAATGGATACCCAGCAAGGAAGTTCACACACCCCTTGATAAAATGTAGGAATTGATACCCAGTAAGCAAGCTCACACAGCCCATGATAAAGTGTAGAAATGGATACCCAGTAATCAAGCTCACACAGCCCATGATAAAATGCAGAAATGGATACCCAGTAAGCAAGCTCACACACCCCTTGATAAAGTGTGGAAATGGATACCCAGTAAGCAAGCTCACACAGCCCATGATAAAGTGTAGAAATTGATACCCAGCAAGCAAGCTCACACAGCCCATGATAAAGTGTAGAAATCGATACCCAGTAAGCAAGCTCACACGCCCCATGATAAAGTGTAGAAATGGATACCCAGTAAGCAAGCTCACACACCCCATAATAAAGTGTAGAAATGGATACCCAGTAAGCAAGCTCACACACCCCATGATAAAGTGCAGAAATGGATACCCAGTAAGCAAGCTCACACACCCCTTGATAAAATGTAGTCTTGGATATCCATTAATGAAGATCACACACCCCATGGTAAAATGTCGAAATGGATACCCAGTAAGGAAGATCACAGACCCCTTGATAAAGTTTCGACATGGATACCCAGTGAGTAAGATCACAGACCCGATGATAAAGTGTCAAAATAGATATTTGGTAAGGAAGATCACACAACTCATGATAGATGGTGGACATGGATACCCAGTGAGTAAGATTACAGACTCATTGAGAAAGTGTGGACATGGATACCCAATAAGAAAGATCATACAGCTCATGATGAAGTGTCGAAATGGATACCGAGTAAGAAAAATCACACACCCCTTGATCAAAACCACTCCACTGCATCAACTGATATTTCACACATTGATAGGATGTGGTAGAAAGTAGAACATAACTTGTTTTAGAAATTAAATCATTCAACTTTCTGTTGTTCAGTAATTGGTTTCTTAATTTCTTCTAGTCTGCTTGTTGAAAACATGCCTCCAGTGGCTCCCAATGCTTTCTAACATTTACACAATCGATTTTATATTGTGAACTTATTTATGGATATTTAAAGGTGCATCTCAACCTTCTAGTTTGCTGTTTAGAATTAAAAAAGAATTAAGCAGAGATGTTTGATGTTTTATTTGATGTTTGCAACATCTCTAAGATTAATTCACATTCCTTAGAGGTCTGTAGTTCATATGCTGAAATTGTCAATTTTATTAACATAATATTGAGTTAAATCTCAAAGGGGAAAATATTATCATTATTTTCACATCAACTATCTATAGCGAGCAGGTAGTAGAACAAAATAAATGGTAACGATTTTCCACGATGAATATCTCTCCAGCGCCTAGTGTGTGAGGACAGATGAAAATCTCAGGCGATTGGATTCTTCACCAGCAGGATCATCAACTAAAAGAGAAGAATTGTTTCAATAGTTATCTCAAACAGGCAGGTTAGTGGAACTAAATTTAGAGTTTAGGGCATTTCTACGCGGACACAACGAGCTGAAATTATCACAAATGAATATTACAATTAAATGCTGCAATGATACATGATTTTTTTTTAGAAAAGACAATGGGACCCTCAGCTTTATGAACAGAGGCACAGGGCTGGATTTTTACTTGGAAGCAGGGAGAGAGTAACAGGAGCTGCATTTAAACTAAAAGAATAGGTTTCCCTCAGAGCCTCTTGGATTTAGTGGTCGGAGCTAATTAACATTTATTTTCTCGAATATTGCTAAAATGAGAGACATGTTGAAACTTTATATCTTGCACTCATCAGGACAAACAAAGGAATGTCAAATTTCAAATCATCATGACAACTTATACCACAGGAGAAAAGGTTGCTATTGGTTGGCAAGTCAACTCTGATTGGCTGAGGTGCTGCCATGGAGAAAGCAATGAGGGACGATGAGACTCCCCAGTAATTCAAAAAAGGTGCAAGGCTTGAACATATTCCCTTTATTTGCTGGGAATTGGCCCATGTGCATGAATGTATGTCACTTCTAGCAAGTATAAATGAGCCACATTACAAGCTTGACTGATTATCTTAACTTGGCCATTTGTGTAATTATCAGCACACTATCCATTTCCCAGCAGCAGCCAGAAGATTGAGAGGCTGACTGGCCGTCAGGAAGATAGGCCATTAGCATAAGGCTGCAGTCAGGCAAATGCAGAGGAGAGAGGGAGGGAGGGTTTGGTAGATGGAGGCAGTGAGGTGGATTATCAGAGGCCTGAGGAATCAGAGGCTGGGGGAGGTCAGAGGTCAGAGGTCAGAGATCGGAGGCTATTGGGCGGGGCCAGGTGGTGGGAGATCAGAGGCAGTGGGGAACTGGAGACACGGGTTGTGAGAGTGGAGGTAAGGGGTGGGGATGGTGGTGAGGATGGTGCTGAGGGGTGAGGATTGTGGTAAGGGGTGGGGATGGTGGTGAGGGGTGGGGATGGTGGTGAGGGGTGGAGATGGTGGTGAAGGGTGGGGATAGTGGTGAGGGGTGGGGATGGTGGTGAGGGTGGGGATGGTGGTGAGGGGTGAGGATGGTGGAGATTGTGGTGAAGGGTGAGGATTGTGGTAAGGGGTGGGGATGGTGGTGAGGGATGGGGATGGTGGTGAGGGGTGGGGATGGTGGTGAGGGATGGGGATGGTGGTGAGGGGTGGGGATGGTGGAGATTGTGGTGAAGGGTGGGGATTGTGGTAAGGGATGGGGATTGTAGTGAGGAATGGCGATTGTGGTGAGGGGTGTCTTTGATAAGCTTAATTCTCTATCAGGAAAATGATGTCACCTGGGAAAAATGCAAACTTTAAACCCTCTCCGGGCAAGGTTATAATCTTAAGACAAAGCAAAAAAAACTGCGGATGCTGGAAATCCAAAACAAAAACAAAAATACCTGAAAAAACTCAGCAGGTCTGGCAGCATCTGCAGAGAGCAGCACAGTTAACGTTTCGAGTCCGAATGACCCTTCAACAGAACAGTTCTGTTGAAGGGTCATTTGGACTCGAAACGTTAACTGTGCTCCTCTCTGCAGATGCTGCCAGACCTGCTGAGTTTTTTCAAAGTTGTAATCTTGTCTCAATAATCCCTAATTGCTAGTAGATCTACATTTGTTTTCCTTTATTCTTTCATGGGATGTGGGCATTTGTTGCCCATTCCAGAGGGTAGTTAAGAATCAACCACATTATTGGTGGGTGTGGAGTTACATGTAGGCCAGACCAGGTAAAGACAGCAGATTTCCTTCCCTAAAGGACATTAGTAGGTTTTTTAATGGTCATCAATTATAGTTTCTGGTGAGACTAACTTTCTAATTCCAGATTTTCTTTTGAATTCAAATTCCATCAGCTACCGTGGTAAGGTTTGAATCTGTGGCCCCAGCTCATTCACCTGGAGCCTCTGGATTATTCATCCAGTGACATTACCATTATGCCACCGTCTTTCATATGTGCAGGCCATTAGCATTTTCAAGATCAAACAAGTTTTCCAGACCCATCGCGATCAGGAATTTACCTGATTTGAAACCATTTTTCTATTGGGAATGTGAGAGACTCGTGTCCAACTACACACATGTATGTAAGTGTGCGATCCACGTCTACTAGGGTAATGGTCATCTGGCTGACTGTGCTGTATGTCCCACTCGTGTCCTGCACCACCGGGAAAT
This sequence comes from Carcharodon carcharias, assembly GCF_017639515.1. NCBI lineage: Eukaryota > Metazoa > Chordata > Chondrichthyes > Lamniformes > Lamnidae > Carcharodon > Carcharodon carcharias. The sequence goes on from NC_054485.1 coordinate 108,547,818, forward strand.
TCGTCACACTTTCCAGCACTTGCAAACCCCTTTCGGTTCTCCAGGTCACATAAATATCAGCTGGATAAAAACCTGACACAAAGCAGGCCAGGGTCACTGTTTGTTGTTGCTGAGTGTCACCAGACTGAAGTTTGATGGGGGTTATCGTTGGTTGGTGGAAGAAAAGTTCTGTTAAAAGCATAAATAAAATACTTAATCAACGGATATTGTCCATCGAGGTCCTGACAGCCATTAACGCCACTTTAGAATGGGAGACTCAGTGTTTATTGATAGACTTGGTTTCTCAAGGCCATGAAAATGGAATCAGGAAGCAGCTAGCGATGTGTCCAACATACTGGGTAGAAGGTGCAGCACCACATGAACTACCTGTCATTGACCCCACCTGCTACTGAATTCCACCGACTACAGCAGAACTGATAAATCAGGGGTGGCAGATGGATAACAGGTGGCCAATACACAGATAGGAGGTAGGATGTGTAACAGGTAGTCAACGCATGGATATAAGGCGTGATGTGTAACAGGCGGTCAATGCACAGATATGAGGTGGGATGTGTAACAGGCAGTCAATGCACAGATATGAGGTTGGGTGTGTAACAGGCGGCCAATGCACAGAAATGAGGTGGAATGTGTAACAGGTAGTAATGCACTGATATGAGATGAATGCATAACAGGTGGTCAATGCATGGATATGAGATAGGATGTGTGACAGGCGACCAATGTATGGATATGAGGTGTGATATTTAACAGGCAGTCAATGCACGGATAGTTGTGGGATGTGTAACAGGCGGTCAATGTATGAATATGAGGTGGGAGACTCAGTGCTTATTGATAGATTGGGTTTCTCACTGCCATGAAAATGAAATCAGGAAACGACTAGAGATGTGTCCAACACATTGCGTACTACGAACACACGAACCACCTGTCATCGACTCCACCTAATATTGAATTCCACTGACTGCAGTGGAACTGAAAGATCAGGGGTGGCAGATGGATAGCAAGCAATCAATGCACGGACATGTGGTGGTATGTAGCAGGTGGTCAATGCATGGATATAAGATGAGTTTGTAACAGGCAATCAATGCAGGAATATGAGGTGAGTTTGTAACAGGCAGTCAATGCAGGAATATGAGGAGTGATGTGTAACAGGCAGTCAATGCACAGGTATGAGGTGGGATGTGTAACAGGCAGTAATGCCCAGATATGAGGTGGGGTGTGTAACAGGCAGTTAATGCACAAATATTGCTTATTCTTCTCTACTGTCCAGAATGAATTTCTATCCTGTTATTACAACCCAAATTTACTGTACTAGCCCTAATGTATTCACATGTAAAGCAGTGTCTGTTTATACGATTTGGTAGCTTAGCCTTGCGCAGCCAATCGCATTGTAAGCAAAAGCTGTAAAATTGGAAATTATAAATTTGAAAAGCAAGTTCTATACTTTAATGATGAGCTACAGGAAGAGGAACACATAACTTTCCATTTGAAGGACTCTTACAGATCATCAAGCTGCTGTTAATTTGTATAATGGTTAAATGTTGAACTTAACCAATTGTTAACCATTCCCCCACATGTCCCCTGCCCGTTATCTGTATCTCCTATGTTCATGCATTACCATTCCTTTCAATATCCATACATTTCCTGCCTGTTATACATCATCCTAATGTCTGTGCATTGACTGCCTCTTATTCACACCTCCATATAGATTTACCATCAGTTCTTCATTTGCCAAATATCTATACATTAACTGCCTGTTCTTCACCCCCCACTATACCTATATATTTACTGCCTGTTATCCAACCCCCTGATATCCAAACATTAACTGCCTATTATCCGCAGCCCCCCATCAATTATCCATACTTTTATAGTCTGTTCCCCATTCCCCAATTTCTTACATTTGCCGTCTGTTCTCTATCTCCTTGATGTCCAACCGCCTGTTATCCCCAACATCTGTGCAATGATCTCCTGTTATCTGCCCTGCCCGATATTCAGTTCTATGACAGTCAGTGGAATTCAGCATCATATGGGACCTACAAGAGGCAGTCGATGTGATTCTGCCCCTTCAACACAATGTGTTAGACACACCTCTCGCCAATTGTTGACACCATGTTCATGGTCACAAGGAAAATACTTGATGAGCAGGAATTTTCTCCAATTAATTTTTGGGAGGACTGAAGCCATTTGTCTTTGGCCCCCTCCCCAGCCCAATCCCATTCCCTAGCTCCCAAATCCTTTTCTCTCATTGGCAACTCTGAGACTAAACCAGACTGCAACATTGGTGTCACATTCCATTCACATTTCAACACCATCACTATGACGACCTATTTTCACCTTCGTAATGCTACCCGATTTTGCCCCTGCCTCAGCTCTTTTGTTGCTATAACCCTCGTCCATGCTTTTGTGCCCTCTGGATTTGATTATTCCAATGTTTCCCTGGCTGGCGTCCCACCTTCTATAAACTGGAGGTCATCCAAAACTCTGTTTCCTTTGCCTTTACTCAAGTTCCATTCCTCTTTCACTCCCGTCTCCACTGACATACACTGACTCCCAATCAAGCAATGTCTTAATTTTAAAATTCTCATCCTTGTTTACAAATCCCTCCTCCATAACTCTGTAACCTCCTCCAGCCCCACAAATCGCTGATCATCCAGTTTTGGCCCCTTGAGATTCGTCAGTTTTAAGCACTCCACCATTGGTGGTTGCCTAGGCCCTAAACTGTAAAACCCATCTCTTTGACCAAGCTTCATGAATATGTCTCAGTCTCTATTTGTGCTTCATAACACTCCTGTTGGGGGGTGGGGGGATGGGGGTCTGGTAAAATTAAAGATGCTATATAAATGAAAGTTGTTGTCACAGCAGATAATTATGAGATTAGTTATCAAGTCAAAGAATTATCTAGTCAAAGAATCATTCAAGACAAATACATACATTTCCAATTTGTAATCAAATGGTGAAGAGGAAAAAGGAGAAAGATTGAAACAGAGTTTTCCTACCCTGGGTTTTATTGATGTTTTGAACGATCCCGTCAGGCACTGACACATGCTGAATCTCACATGAATAGACAGAGCCATGGTTCCATTTCTGAGCAGATGTAGTCAACTCACTTTGGGAACAATAGGTGCCATTGATATTTAGAACAGGTGGGTAGCTCTTGATGTTGTCAACCACGGGACTGTTATCGATGAGCCAGTGGAAGGAAATTTCCATCGGGTAAAAGCCAGTTGCCAGGCAGGTGAGGGTTGCCTTTGCTGTCATGTCAATTTCTTCGAAGGTCGGTGGTAAAATATAAAGCATTGGCTCCATTGGGTACCGCTCTACAGATCAATTACAATTGCACTGGTGTCATATCAAGAGGTTGAATTAACATAGGCACCCTAGCGAGAATGACCAAGTACAAACTAAATACTTGCATGTAGGAGGCCCTTTGGCAGCCATCACCGCTTTTAGACGCTGCCGACAAAGTTCAAATTAGAGCCCCCACACCCCTCCTCCACCCACCTCCGCCCCCTCCCCCACCCCCCCGCCAAAAACCCTCACTAACTAATTCCTGGAGAACTGGGTGTTAACCACTTAGATCACACCTTTCTAAAATACCCACCTGCCTAAGATTACATTATGGAATTGAATTGTTCCTGAAGTAAATCCAGTGTGTGGGATCCAATCACCTTCCCTGGCAAGCAGCTAGTGATCGCCCTCTACGTGAGGGATTTTTTTTAAAAATTCATTTACAGGACGTGGACATCCCTGGCTGGTCCAGCATTTATTGCCCATCCCTACTTATCCTTGAGAAGGTGGGTGAGCTGCCTTCTTGAACTCCTGTAGTCCATGTGGTGTAGGTACACGCACAGTACTGCTAGGGAGGAAGTTCCAGGATTTTGACTAAGCGACAGTGAAGGAACAGCGATATATTTCCAAGTCAGGATGGTGGGTGACTTGGACGGGAACTTCCAGGTGGTGGTGTTCCCATCTGCCTGCTGCCCTTGTCCTTCTAGGTGATAGCGGGTGTGGAAGATGCTGTCAAGGGAGCCTTGGTGAATTCCTGTAGTGCATCTTGTAAATGGTACATACTGCTGCCACTGTGCATCGGTGGTGGAGGGAGTGAGTGTTTAAGGTGGTGGATGGGGTTCCAATCAAGCGGGCTGCTCTGTCCTTGTTACATCTCAGATTGTCTACTTCCCAGTTCCAGAAAGACTGAAACAGGCAAGGAGGCCAGTGAGGTTGGAAATCATCTTGGATAGAATGGGGGTGTTTGGAATCAGCTTCTTGAATTCCATAGAATTAATATTGAGAGGTGAATCTGCTCATTTTGTGCTCATGCTGGAGATGAATTTCTACCCCAGAATGGCACTAATAAAAACTCAGCGTAAACCTTACCAGTATTACTGATGTGCTTGGTGATTGGTGAAGCCAGTGTTTCATGTGAAACTTTGCAGCTGAGAATAGAGCCTTTGATCCATTGAGATGTGTCAATTATCAGTTTACTGATCTTCGTGTAGGTGCCATTGTCAGCTAATAGGGAAGCAGAATGTGAGACTCCTGAGTGGACCTTGTCACCATCTACGTGCCAGGAAATGGAAAGGTCATCAGGGTAAAAGTTTTCGGCCACGCACAGCAGTGAAATGTTCTTCTGTTGGAAAATGTCCTCAGGGTGTGGATTGTGGAAATGAACCAACGGAGGTGCTGGTGAGGGAGCTGAAATGGAAATAAAATTGTCATTAAGCCAACAGCAACCATATGTAAACACAACCCGATACAAATATTGACAACATAAATTTACTGTGTCAGGTTTGAATTGATCTCTTGTGTTCAAGATTCAAAGATGGTAACATATTAACACATTGGGCGGAATTTTATGGCCCCTCCTGCTGGCTGGACATTCCAGTCCCACCAAAGACAGTGGACTTTTGAATGGCTGGCCGCGTTTTCCTACCCCCACCCCCCCTCACTTTAAAATTCCCTCTATTGTTCCTATTAAACCTGGGCTCTACCGATGGCATTGGGGTAAACAAGCTGCATAACGTGGCATGGAGTCAGATCAAATGGTGACAGAAAGGGACATGGGTGTGCTTGTTCATAAGTCACTGAAAGCTAACATGCCAGTGCAACAAACAATTAGGATGGCAAATTGCCTGTTGGCCTTTATTGCAAGAGGATTTGAGTACAGGAGTAAGGAAGTCTTCATGTAGTTATGTAGAACCTTGGTGAGAACTCATCTGAAGTCTTTGTGTGCAGTTTTGATGCCCTTATCTAAAGAAGGATATACTTGCCTATTGATGGAGCGCAGTGAAGGTTCACCAGACTGATCCCTGGGATGGTGGGATTGTCCAGTGAGGAGGGATTGAGAAGACTGTATTCTCTAGAGTTTAGAAGAATGGGAGGTGATCTCATTGAAGCATACAAAACTCTTACAGGCCTCGACAGGGTAGATGCAGGAAGGTTGTTTTCCCTGGCTGGAAGGCAGTTGGGAGTGGAGGGGTGGCGAGTTGGACAAGGAAGGGTGGTGGGACTAGAAGCAGGGGACCAAGGGACACCATCTCGGCATAAGAGGCAGGCCATTTAGGACTGAGATGAGGAGGAATTTCTTCACTCAGAGGGTGGTGAATCTTTGGAATTCTCGACCCCAGAGGGCTGTGGAGATTCAGTCATTGAGTACATTCAAAGCAAAGGCCAATAGATTCCTAGGTATTAAAGTTATTGAGGGATATGGGGATAGTGCGGGAAGATGGCATTGGGGTAGAAGATCTACCATGATCCAGTTGAATAGTAGAGCAGGCTCGAGGGGCCGAATGTCCTACTCCTGCTCCTATTCCCTATGTTGCTGTGTTCATAGAGGTAGCAGGAGACATCCTTGTATGGTTGTGCAATGACCTGAGCTCAGCTTATACAGCTACCCAAAGTGTCTGGATGATAAGAAGGGGGAAATTAGCCTGAAATTCCAGTCCTGATTATTGCTAAGTGAACCTTCCTGAAAGTCATTTTACTATGGTTGGTGAAGAAGGCAGGAACTAGATTCAGGCCTACATTGAGTGGCTACGTTTAAAAAGGAACAGGAGTAGCCCATTCACTCCCTCAAGCCTATTCCACTATTCAGCTGACTGAGGTAAATTCAACGGGGAAGGGAAAGGGAGCCAGGAGGTAATATCAGAGAGGAAACCCAAGGAGCACAGAGAATTTGGAGGGACAGTTGGCACTAAAGTAGCAAATAGTAAGGTGGGGGTGAGAGTAAGAGGGAATGGATTAAAGTCTAAAAGTTTTCGAATAGAGCTAAAAAGTAGGTGATCAAATTATTTGTACTTACATTCATTAGAAATTCGTGGACCATGTTTAACACCTTGGGCAAAATTTCACACTCCCCTGCTGAAGGGTTTGTAGGCAGTGGCAGGGGGGAGGGTGTGGCTGTAGTTGACCATAAAAAATTTCAATGGACTTCCCGTTGGGTTTCCATGTACCACAACCGCGCTGTGATCTTACATTGGTTCAGGTGAGGCCTAGAACAACAGTCCCACCCTTGCCTCAGCTGAGACCCTTAAGCAGCCAATTATTGAGCACTTAAGGGCTGTTTCCCACCCAGCCTCAATTTTCAGGCTGGTGGGAGGAGTTCAGGGGCAGGGGGGAATCCTGAAAATTAACCCTGTTGAGGCCTCAGATGGGAAGGTAGGGTGGGGGGAAGGGGTGGTGCCTCCACAAGCAGCCTCCTTTTAACATTAGGAACCCACTCTCAAAAGCTCCCCCTCCACTCCCAGCCTCTCAACCAACACTCCAACCCACCTTTATCTACCCCCAAGGCCTCACCTACCCTCCCTGCCCTGAGACAACCTGTTCCTGAACTCCTGGGATTGCTTATATTCCCATTTCTGTGCAGCTTTGGTCGCTGCAGGCACTAGAGAGCTGCCGGCCAGTAAGATTGGCCAGCAGCTCTCTGAGCTGGGGCTTCCTCCTGATTGAGAGGCAGAAGTCCCACCTCCAGCCAATTAACGCTCACTGGAGGGGCAGCCAGTGTAATCAGGGATGTGTTTGCTATGGACTCCTCGGATGGCAAGAAGGGAAACTTTAGCTTGCAATAAGGTGTGACCCATGGCTTACTTAGTTGGTAACTCTCCTGTCTCTAACTTAAGAAGGTTGAGAGCTTAAGCCTTTCTTCAGAGACTTGCACACAAATCCAAGCTGACACTCCTAGTGTTGCGCTGTGAAAGGTAGATACAGAAATTCATGATAAAAATAAAACAGCTGGTGTTTGTGCAGCACCTTTCAACTCCACAGGACATCCCGAAGCAATGTACAGCCAATTAATTACTTCTCGATGTGTAGCCAAATGGGAAGTTCATGCTTGCCTTTTGTTTCTGCAGTTTCCCTTTAAGGGGCTGCCTTTTAATTTGTCCTCTGATTTGGTTTGAATGAAAGAGTTACAGAGTGTAAATTAATTAAGCAACCTTTTAAGACTCTGAAGAAGAGTCATACGGACTTCAAACATTAACTCTGTCTTTCACTCCACAGTTGCTGTTAGACCTGCTGAATTTTTACAGCATTTCCTGCTTTTGTTTCAGATTTCCAGCATCTGCAGCATTTTGCTTTTAACCTTTTAATATGGTTTGGCATGTGTTGACTGAAGCAGAATGTTGGCCAGGATACGAGGAAAACTCCCTCCACCAATGCCGCAGGAACAAGAGAGACAAGTTTAATCCCTCATCCTTTAAACGATGGCACCTCTCTGCACTGCCCAAAAGTGAGAGCTTGAATCATGATATTTGTTATTCTTAACAGGGGATGTGGGCTTTTCTGTCTCTGGTGTCATATGTAGGCCAGATTGGGTAAGGACGGCAGATTTCCTTCCCTTAAGTGAACCAGGTGAGTTTTTACAACAACCGTTGATAGTTTCAAGGTCACCATCAGTGAGACTAGCTTTATATTCCACATTTATTAATTGAACCTAAATTCCACAGTTGCCATGATGGGAATTGAAGCCGTGTGCCCGGAGCACGAGCCTTGCTACTCAGCACTGGATTACAAGTTCACTGACATTATCACAATACCACCATCGCCCCGTGTGCTGGAGTTCTATCAGATGAATAAAGAGGTATAAAGAGAGACAAGGCTGGAAACTTACCGGCTTTTACATTTAGAGTAACTCCACATCCGCTCCAGTCAGTGCTGAAAGGAAAATAGGTGTTGGAGCTGCCACAATAATATCTGGCGGAATCTTCCTTTTGAAGATTTCTTATTGTTAGAGAGAACTTCTTGCTGGTCCAGTCCTTTACGCCAGTAAATCGCTCGGTTACGACAGACGGATAAAGTGCAGTGCTCGAACCTGGGGCCCAATAAAGAATCCACGAGATCATGAGATCCGCCGGCTTTGCAGATCCCCAGATGAAGTAATAGTTATCCAGATTCCTGGTGGTGAAGCAATTCAACGTCACTGTTTCGTTTTCCCAGCGAGTCAGAGTTATGGGTGATATATAGAGAGTATCGTCAGCTGCTGCAAGACCTGCAGTAAAATCCACATGCATGAAGACATATGGTCAACAGAGAGCACAGATTTAAGTTAACTGACGAAAGAGAGGCAAGAATTATTTCTTTTAACAGTGAATTGTTCTGAAATAAAGAAGGACTTGCATTTATATAGCACAATTTAAGACCTCCAGATGCCTTGAAGTACTTTACAACCAGTGAAGACATGGATAGAAAGAGGGATGAGTTCCTGAAGGCAGAGTTTAGGGAACAAACTAGCAAGCAGGACCTCAAAAGCAGTAATCTCTAGGGCACTCTCAGTACCAGGTGCTAGTAAATATAGAAATAGGAAGCTAGAAAATCCTGGAACTCCCCCCTAACAGCACTGTGGGTGTACCTATACCACATGGACTGCAACGTTTCAAGAAGGCAGCTCAGCACCAACTTCTCAAGGGCAATTAGGGATGGGCAATAAATGCTGACCTAGCCAGTGATGCTCATTTCCCGTGAAAGAATTTTAAAAATCGTAGATGTAGAATATTTTCCTGAACGTACTCCGGAAACTCTTGACCCTTTCTGCCCTTTAAACCATTACTATCCCAGTGTATATTCAGATAATTAAAGTTCCCATTATAACTACACTACAATTCTTGCACTTATTTGCTTGGTGATTTGTTCTTCTTTATCTTTCCCACTGGTTAGTAGCCTTTAGAAGCCCAGCAAAGGTACCTCTATTATTTCTTAGCTCTGACCAAATAGATTCTGTGTTTGACCCCTTTAGGACATCCTCTCTCTCCAGCAGTGTAAGGGTCTCCTTAATCAATACTGCCACTCCTCCACCTTTCTTTCACTCCTTCCCTATCTTTCCTGAACACACTGTATCCAGTAATATTTAATATCCAGTCCTGTCCTTAATTGAGCCAGGCCTCCATTATCACCACACCACCATGTTTTTATGTGATTATCTGAGCCTGCAGCTCACCAACCTTATTTACCACACTTCATGCATTCACATAATGCACAGTAAACCTGAGATTTTATTCCTTTCCCTCTCACACTGACCCTTACCTAATACCTCACAATTTCCTGTGCTGTCTGTCTTTCTCTGTCTCTCTCTGCACCTTGGTATTCCTCTCTGATATTACCTCCTGGTTCACACATCCCTGCCAAGTTACTTTAACCGCTCCTCAGTGGCACTAGCAAAATCGGTCTGCAAGGAATTTGGCCCCGGCTCTATTCAGGTGCAACCCGTCTGGTGAGCAGGCCCCATCTCCCAAGAATAGTTCCCAGTATATGGTGAGATGAGACAAGTCACCCAGCAATTTAGAGTAGAATTTCAGAATGGCTACAGCACAAAAGGGGGCCATTCAGCCCATCCTTTCCATGTGGGCTCTCTGCAAGAGCAATTTCACTTCTCCCACTGCCCTACCTCTTCTCCATTGGGCTTGAATTTTTTCACCTCTTCAGATAATTATCCAATTCTCTTTCAAAAGCAACAGTATATAATGAATAGCAGAATCCGTCAGGCAAAGTGGACGAAAGCATCAGTAATCAGGATTAGAGCCCAGATTGGGACCCACAGCAGCGAGCCACCATTCAACTCATGGTCTTGAACTGGGGAAGAATCACTCAGGTTCCCCCATCTCTGCTCCTCATTCAGTGACTCCTGTTGGTGACTATGGAGCTAATTCAAGTCATGTCTTTCTGTGGATTACACTAATTGCAAGCCGGCCCTCGCTGTTTATATACACACCCCTTATGATCACTTGGAGAAGCCTTGAACCATCACCTTGTTAGAACTCTCGTGCCTTCAAGTTGGTAGAAAAGGAAGAGAGGTTGTGGGGAGGTGGTTGAAGGGAAGAGGAAAATAGAACAGGATAGCAATACAAAATGAGCAGCATACCTGTGTGGGTAGCGAGCATGAGCAACACATGCCACATTTTCTGAGCTTTGCAGCTGAGTCCAGGAGACATGAATTTTCTTTGCAAATGGCGTGTGCTAAGCTGCCCGTACTTAGGTTTGGATCTTAAGCCCGTTTGAGCAGGCTGAGGGGCATTTGATTGTTTCTGAGTGGCTCAAAACTGCAGCTGAAAATAAAACAGGGGACTGCTGAATATTGACCTGCTGTCGTGTACGCTATCCCACAGGCGATTCACTTATTGCAACAGTCTAATGTGCAGGTTAATTGTTCACTTATAAAGTAAAGGCCTAAATAAGCCAAAGTTACCTTGTGCAGCAGATGGAAAGTTTCTTCTAAAACTGGCCCATTCATTATATTCTTTGGGCAGAGTATGGGAGTGTTTGCCGCTTCACGGAGCGTATTATGGGGCTGTGATGACGTTGGGCGCCTTTTCTTATGTCATCACACCGGTTTGCGATAATACGGTACGCGGGTGGGTCAAAAAATCGGAAACCCGCCCGTGTTATTTCAAATTGAAATTGGGGGCGGCAATTAAGGTTGTTAACAACCCAACTCACTGCTATAATACATTCAGACAGCAATAATACCCCTTTAGGGTGAGAATCACAACCGGTGGGGAATTTGTTTTGTCATAGGCGAGCTTGTTTTGGGCGGGTTTTAAAACTGCAGCTGACACCAGAGTCTCAGCTTTGCAGTTAACACTTCATTGACTGCAGGGACTGCTCGTGTGACTGAGCAGAGGAACCTTTTGGATACTGTTTCATCAGGAGGACTCTCCTCTGGTTCAGAGGGTTCTTTTGATTGATTATTTTCTTGTTTGTTACCCAGGGATGAAATGTCTCAGAGACAGATGGCACTTGGTCTCAGTTGGAGATATATCCTCCAGTGAGGAGGAGAGAAGGGTTAAGAGGAGACGGAAGAGGAGAAGGGGGAGAGGAAGAAGGGAACACAGGGACGCTCAGGATGCTGTGGTTCCTCAGGAAGGGGGCAGAGCAGCGCCAGACTCCAAGGTGCAGGAGGAACCCAGAGACCCTCAGTGGAGGCACAGACAAATTTACTCTGCCCCCAAATATATACAGACAGAGATTCAGCTACCTGCAACTGAGTGAGGCTCAGTGCAGGAGAAGACTCAGGCTTTCAAAGTCACTGTGACACATCGCTATGTGAGATGCTGACAGGGGAGATCTCATCCAACCACCTGGTGCCTGTCACATTGAAGGTAACAGTGGAGCTTTACTTCTTCACAACAGACACATTCCAGGCAGCCTGTGGAGATCTCAGTGGGATAACACAGCCTGCCGCATACCACTGCATCAAGGATACAATATTCCAAAGGGCCAGGAATTATATTTCCTTCACCCAGGATGTCCAAAGTCAAATGGATCGAGCCAATGGATAGCCTATGCTCATGTGTTGTGAGGTGATCCTTCCAACCATCCTCCGTATAACTAGACCTTGCTTGAAATACACACTGGCATGCTCTAGGACAGCTGTGTCCTTGTGGAATCGCGCTACCTTTGATGAGCAGTGAACCACAATTACCTCCTGCATTCACGAGCAAGGCCTGTTGCCCACTGAACCAACAATGCTCATACTGATGCCGTACACACCCTTGCTGACCTCATGAGGTCATTGAGCTTTTTGTAGCACTGGGACCAAGTCCTTTGCACCACGCCCACACTGCTGACCTCACCTCCTCCCACTCAGCATGGGTCTGACTGGGCTTCCACCTCTTGCCAGCGGTTGGCATGAGCTGGTCACGTTAATCATAAACTGCTGGTAGAAGGGCATCACAGGGGGCCTCACTGAATCTGGGGGAAGCTTTGCCCCTTCCAGAAAGTCTCTCCCCTTGCTTCGATGCTGCAGACATCTATGCAAGGAAATATGGAATAAATATACAATTCCTGAATGCCAAAAGATGGGAGACTTGCTGATTTTTAACATTTCTGCTACCTATAAAGATTGACATGGTTGGCAGAGTTTAGCTGAAATGTAAATTGACTTACCTGGCCAGACTGGAAAATGCACAAATCTTCACTATGTATAGCAGATGCACTTGACTGATCATCTGTTGGGTCACCTTTAAAGGGGGCCCTTTAAAATTCTGGCCGTGACCTTGTTGCAGGTCACAGCCTACGACCCCCGAGACCAGAAACCCCACCCTCCAGCACACATTGGGCAGGATGAAGGCCTCTAAACTGCCCATGTCATGAATGAGCAGCAATCTGCGTATTATCGGGCGTGTTCCGATAGTAGGCCTGGGAGTCAGAATGCCACCAACTTCTGGGTGCATAGCTGCCCTCAATCAGTGCGCCACTATAATATTCAGCCCACTGTGTGTGCTTTGGAACATATGTGCATTGTCGTTCTTGTTCCATTTTATGCTTGTTCTGATATATAAACATGCATCTATGTGCACAATATTCCAGGGACAGATAAACTCACAACTCCAATTGGGACATTATTTGGTACTTAGTTAATTCAACACACCACACTGGTACACTTTGACTAAGGATAGAACTAGTCTCAGGATAAGAGGCTGACCATTCAGGGAAGATGGTTGCATAGTGTTAATGTTAGTGGATGAGTAATGCCCACTCTGACGCTCTGGGGACATGAGTTCAAATCCCACCATAGCAGCTGGTGGAATCTAAATTCAATTAATAAATGTGGAATATAAATTCCAGTAATAATGGTCATGCCAACTATTATCAATTGTCATAAAAACCCATCCGGTTCACTACTGTCCTTTAGGGAAGGAAATCTGCCATCCTTACCTGGTCTGGCCTACATGTGGCTCCAGATTCATAGCAATCTGGTTGACTCTTAACTGCCCTCTGAAATGATCTAGCAAGCCACTCAGTTCAAGGGCAATTAGGGTTGGGGAACAGATGGCCTTGCCAATAGTGCCATTATCCCATGAAAGAACAAAGAAAATTCAGGACTGAGATGAAAAGGGTTGGAGGGTTGTGAATCTTTGGAATTTCCTACCTCTGGGAGCTGTGGATGTTTGGTCCTTCAGCATACGCAAGGCTCAGATCACTAGGTTTTGGGGTATTAAAGGGAATCAAGGGATCTGGAGATTAGGCAGGAAATATGAGTTGGGATCAAAGATCAAACATGATCTTAATGTATGGCAGAGCAGGCTTGAGGGGCAATACAGAATCATAGATGGTAACAGCACAGAAGGAGAGCATTTAGCCCACTGAGTCTGCACTGTCCCTCTGCAAGAATAATTTAGCTAGTCCCACTCTTTCCCTGTAGCCCTGCAATCTTTCTTCCTTCAGGTGCTTATCCAATTCTTTTTTGAAAGCCATAATTGACTCTGCTTCCACCATCTTTGGGGTGGTACATTCCAGGTCATAACCACTCCTCTGTAGAAACATTTTTCCTCATGTCGCCTATGGTTTTTTTGAGACCTGCTTACCTGAACTGTGGTGAATGCTTTTCAGGCTATGACCAGCATTCTGTAGCCCAGCAGTCTAGGTTGGCATGCGCATAGATGGCCCTGGCTTATAACACTCTTCTGTCTGTACCCTAACCCACAGCAAGCCCCTTTCATCCATCACCTCTGTGCTCTCTGACCTACAGTTGCTCCCAAACAAGCAGTGTCTTGATTTTAAAATTCTCTCCCTGTTTGCAATCCCTTCATGACCTCACCCCTCTCTATGTCTGTCATCTCCTCCAGCTCTACAGTCTTCACAATATCTGCACTCATCCTATGCTGGCCTCTTGTGCATTCCTTAATCTTAATCGCTCCACCATTGGCAGCCATGCCCTCAGCTGTCTGGACCCTAAGCTCTTCAATTCCCTCCTTATGCTACTACATAGCTCACCTAGGATCCCTTCATCCCAGCTTTTCGCTGTCAAATTTTCTTGGATAACATTGTTGTGAAGCGCCTTTGTCACATTTTCACCACATCAAAACTATTATATACAAAGGAGTTGTTGTGACATTATGTGGAGCCCTTTTGATAATATTGATTTACCAATAATGATTATTGGCAGAAGTAGAATAGAAGAACGATTGTCTTTTGGTGAGGCAATTGAGAATAAGGGCATAAATTTTAATTACAACCAGGCCATTCAGGATAATAGAAAGAACCTCAGAAGGTGGATGGAAATCTAGAGTTCTCTCCCGCAAAAGGCTGTGAATGCCGGGGGTCAATTAAAACTTTCAAGAGTGAGAATGATAGATTTTTGATTGCTGAGGGCATCAAAGTATCTGGAGAAAAAGCAGGTAACTAGACCAGCCACCATCTTGTAAAATGACTGAAGGTGCTCCCTGGGCTGGATGCTGGCCTACCCCCATACTGCTGTTCACCCCTAGCACAAAACGAGCTGATGCAGCAAAATTACGTCTCCACCTATCAACATAGCATAGAATAAAAGTGACGCCCTCTGCGAGTGACAACCTTAGTTAATGGTTAATGGGATGGGATCGTTAGGTGCTCAGATATCATTCTGAATATTTGGCTTTTAACTGACCCACCAGCCAATTCATGGTTTCAGCACAAAGCGTGATGTTGACAAAATGTATGAGCTCAGCGTTTTTCACATACTTAGATACTATTTCCAAAGAAAATTGCTTTTAGAAACTTGTCATTTGGAAAAAAAAACAACTGACGTAAACGAGCCAGTGCAACGAATAGTTGAACGTTGAAGGTCCAACAAAAGATTAGAAAAGTTTATCGACCTCTGAACTTGGAGAGATAGCGCATAAGCTGCAGAATGGATGTAGGTGATGGGTGTAGCACAAGCTAGGGGTTCCCTCTACTATCAACAGTCTCCTTGAGTAAGCTCCTGTATTAACAGAACATGTACTCGAGTTTACCCAAGGCATTGTGAAATGGAGTTGAATGTACTGCTGACACCGTCATGTTTATTATGACCATAAATGCCTTCAAAAGCCTTGTCTATTATGTATCCTTTCAAATAAGTGCCGTTGCATGTGTTTATTTGTTAAAGTAGACTTTCATAGAATCATAGAATGGTTACAGCAAAGAAAGAGGCCATTTGGCCCACGTGGGTTGTGCTGGCTCTCTGTAAGAGCAATTCACCTAGTGCCATTCCTTCACCTATCCCCCGGTGCCCTGCAAATGTTTCCTCCTCAGATAATGATCCAATTCTCTTTTGAAATCCAAAATTGACCCTGTCTCCACCAGAGCCTTAGGCAGTGCAATCCAGCTCCTAACCACTTACTGCATGAAAAAAGTTTTCCTCATGTCATCGTTGCTTCCTTTAAGAATAAACTTAAAGCAGCGTCCTCTAGTTCTCGACCCTTTCACCCATGGGAATGGTTTCAGATCCTTCATGAATTCGAACACATTTGTCAAATTCCTCTCAACCTTCCCTTCTCCAAGAAAAACAATCCCAGCTTCTCCAAGGAACTCTAAAGAACTTGGAGGGATTTTTGAATAGTATTTCATACTCTGAATTCGGTCTTTAACTCTTTGATGATTCATTCATTATTGTTAATGAATTATTATTGTTAATTGCATTGCTTTATTAATCATTGTTAACAGTAATATGAGGTTAAAGTGATGATCAAGGTCAAAATACAATTGAGAGTGAAACCTTCAGTCAGTACCAGTTAGATGAGGCTTACCTTGGCTTAAAAATTGGCCACTTTCTGAGGAAGGGTAAATTGAGAGATACTTACTATTGAAACAGAAAGACACAGAAGAAGGCCATTTGGTTCTAACATAACATCCCTGCTCTTGTATTTTGTGCCTTGACTAATATGGGGGAGTATCCCTTCTGGCTTCTTAACCTCTTTATCGACCTGTCGTGCTACCTTCGGTTATCTATGGATTCCAAGGTCCCTCTGCTCCTCTACACCTCTCACAATCCTGCCATTTATTTGGTACTCTCTTGCTTTGTTGCCCTCCCAAAATGACTTATCTCACATTACATTTGCCACTTTTTCGCCCACCTGAACAGTCCATTGAGATTGCCTGCAGTCCACATCTTTCTCCCTCACGATCAAACACAATTGCCCAATTTTATAACCATGCCCCCACGCCCCCCACTACGGTTAAGTCTAACCATTTATCTTATAGAATCATAGAGGTCTACAGCACAGAAAAAGGCCCTTCGGCCCATCGAGTCTGTGCTGGTCAAATAATTACCTAACTATTCTAATCCCATTTTCTAGCCCTACGCCTATAGCCTTGTATGCCGGGGCAAGTGCACATCCAAATACTTCTGCCTCTAACACCCTTTCAGGCAGTCAGTTCTAGATTCCCACCCCCCTCTGGATGAAAAATTCTTCCTCACATCCCCTCTAAACCTCCTGCCCCTTACCTTAAATCTATGCCCCCTGGTTATTGATCCCTCCACCAAGAGGAAAAGTTCCATGCTGTCTACCCTATCTATGCCCCTCATAATTTTATACACCTCAATCATGTCCCCCAGCAATCTCCTCTGCTCCAGGGAAAATAACTCCAGTCTATCCCAATCTTTCCTCAAAGTTAGAACTTTCCAGCCCAGGCAACATCCTGGTAAATCTCCTCTGCACTCTCTCTAGTGCAATCACATCTTTCCTATCATGCGGATTCCAGAACTGCACGCAATATTCTAGCTGTAGCCTAACCAGCGTTTTATACAGTTCCAGCATAACCTCCCTGCTCTTATACTCTATGCCTCGGCTAATAAAGGCTAGTATCCCATATGCCTTCTTAACTACCTTATCTACCTGTACCGCTACATTAAGGGACCGGTGGACATGCACGCCAAGGCCCCTCTGATCCTCGGTACTTCCCAGGGTCCTACCGTTCATTGTGTATTGCTGCGTCTTGTTTGTCCTGCTCAAGTGCATCACCTCACACTTAACCGGAATAAATTCTATTTGCCACTGATCAGCCCATCTGACCAGCCCATCTATATCCTCCTGTAACCTAGGGCTATCCTCCTCACTATTTACAACCCCATCAATTTTCATGTCATCCACAAACTTACTGACCAACCCTCCTACACTCAAATCTAAATCGTTTATATATACCACAAACAGCAAGGGACCCAGCACCAAACCCTGTGGAACCTCACTAGACACAGGCATCCAGTCACAAAAACACCCCTCGAACATCACCCTCTGTTTCTTGCCACTCAGACAATTCTGGATCCAATTTGCCAAATTGCCTTGCATCCTATGGGCTCTTACCTTCATTATCAGTCTCCCATGCGGGACCTTATCAAAAGCCTTGCTGAAGTCCAAGTAGACTACATTAAATGCATTACCCTCATCTACACACCTAGTCACCTCTTCGAAAAATTCAATCAAATTGGTCAGACATGACCTCCCCCTAACAAAACCATTCTGTCTGTCCTTGATTAATCACTGCCTCTCAAGTGTAAATTAATTCTGTCCCTCGGGATTGTTTCCAATAGTTTCCCCACCACTGAGGTTAGACTGACTGGCCTGTAGTTCCGTGGTTTATCCTTTCCTCCCTTCTTGAATAACGGTACCACATTGGCTGTCCTCCAGTCCTCTCCTGTGGCCAGAGAGGTATTGAAAATTATTGCCAGCGCCCCTGCTTCATCCCTTGCCTCACTCAACAGCCTGGGATACATTCCATCTGGGCCTGGAGATTTATCTACTTTTAAGCATGCCAGACCACTTAGAACCTCCTCCCTTTCTAGGCTAATTTCTTTAATTATATCACAGCCCTTCTGCCTGATTTCCATACCCACGTTGTCCCTCTCACTTGTGAACACTGACACAAAGTATTCATTTAGAACCCTACCTACATCTTCCGGCTCCACACACAAATTACCACTATGATCCTTAATGGGCCCTACTCTTTCCCTCTTTATCCTCTTACTCTTAATGCGCTTGTAAAATAACTTTGGATTTTTCTTTATTTTACCTGCCAATGTTTTTTCGTGCCCCCTTTTTGCTCTACTAATTTCCTTCTTAAGTTCCCTTCTACACATTCTATACTCCTCCAGGGCTTCCGCTGTTTTGAGCCCTCGGTATCTGCCATATGCCTCCCTTTTTCTCTTTACCTTGATGTGCGCGTGTGCTTGGTGAGATGAATCATTGCTCTTTCTCATAATTTTATAATTTTCTTTTGTTATTAATTATCATGCCTGACTTAGTCGAAAAGTGTCATCTTCAAAATGCTGGCACATCCCCATGAAGTTTATTCATTCCTCCGTCACAAGATTTTGACAAATCCCCCTATTCCTGCACAATATAGACTCCACTTCTGTACTGATAGTTTTTGGTGGCACCTTTTAATGATAATGCTGTGGAAGTTCCTTTAATTAAATGACACTGACTTGGGTTTCAGCCATGACTCAGTGGGTAGAACTCTTACTTTCTGTTGGATCGGGGGCTATATGTTTGAGTCTCACTCCAGGGACTCAAGCACCAATTCCAGGCTGGCGCTCCTGACTGTTGTTGGGGCTTGGGCACAAACCAGCAAATGCTGCTATTCAATATTTGAAATATCATCTAAAATCAAATAATCTGAACAACACCTGTAATAAAACAGCCTAGTGTGGCAACAATGATCTAGCCACTGTGTGTGTGAGGGTATGTTATTCTCAAGGGCAGTAAAGGAGGGACAACAATTGTTGGCCTTTCCAACAACACTCACATCCCATGAAAGAATTTAAAAAGTCCTAAACACATTATTTCATTCAAGCTGTAAAGATATTTTTCTTGAACAGGGTTTATGATCTTGCCAGAAATAACAAACAAAGAAAATATTCACTGAGGTTTATATCTGTACCTTATTATAATGTGGCAGGTGATATGTTCCAGGCGGGCCAAATCCACAAGGGAAACTTGGCCACATTATCACAATGGTTTTGCAAGTTGTATTTATTACGAGAAGTCTTATGCAATGAGTTAAGAAGCATTGAGTTCAAAAGAAAAAGAAATAATAAACACACTCAAGATTACAGTTACACGGTTATTTAGCCTTAATAGTTCCCAAAATTCTTAATTAAACAGGCTCCCAACTGCACACCCTCTGTAAGGCAACAGTCCAAAATAGATTTGAAATTATAAAACCAATCTAGCAATGTTACCACAGCACCCACTCAACAGTGGAATTCCAAAGGCTTTTAACACAAATTTAGTCACTGGACACAGCAGATGTCTGTTAAAGTGGTTGTAAGCTTTTCCTCAAGGGCTTCTTCACATGGTGTACTTGTTGATTTCACATGGCCACACCCCCTATATAGCTTTCCATCCCTCTTCACATATGTTTTCTCTCTCTTTAATCTGTGAATTCCATTGTTCTATAGGTCTTTAGAAGTATACTTATCCCATAATATAAAAATATTATCACTGTGGTCTCTTTCCTTTTGGGAAAAATAAACATAATAATCTTGCCCTATTTATCTTGTTAGTTGTAAACATCTAATTTCAACCTTGCAGTCTATTTGACTCTAATTCAATTAAATCAGTCACACAGAACCACCCATGTTCACATCCATAAGCCTACAATAACATTACGAAAAATAAAATAAAATGATTTTGTGACAACATGGAATTCTTAATTTAAGCTCCATGGAGTCATTGAGTTATTTAAGACAGAGAAAGAGGTCATTTGGTCCATCGAGTCTATATTGGCTCTTTGTAGACCAATCCAGTCAGTCCCATTCCTGCGCTCTATTCCCTTAGCCTTGCAAGTATGGGTATGGAATAATAACTGACAGAAATAATTAACATATCAAATGTTGTCCAAATATGTTGGTCCAGTTGATGCTGTGTCTGTGTAACTTTTCTGAAGAATATTTTGATCAATTCTTTCACAAAGTAACAAAGACTCACAATGTAAGTCAACATGTTACCATCCACAAACAGCAAATGTGATGATGCACCAGCTAGTCATTTTGTTGTGTTACTCTGCTCGAGAACGCCACCTATGTTTTTTTTGTTTATACTGCATCTGACTGGGGGAGCAGTTTTGGCTGGGACATTCCCTCTTCTTCCTTGGCATCCGACTCGCTTTAAGGCAATCTAACAGGAGAGCATTCCCAGTATCCGAAGATTTCTCATTGCCCTCATATCATATCTGTTGTGTGTGTTATAACGATATTAAAGCACCAGTCGCTCATTCTATGCACATATGAACATATATACATGGATAGGAAGCTTGAGGACATCAGAGATTCAGGGTTGTGTTCTGTTGCAGACCAAAATGAACCGAAGGCTGAAAGCAAAATACTGCGGATGCTGGAATCTGAAACAAAACAAAAATACCTGGAAAAACTCAGCAGGTCTGACAGCATCTGCGGAGAGGAACACAGTTAATGTTTTGAGTCCGTATGACTCTTCAAGAGAACTAAGAAATATAGAAATGAGGTGGAATATAAGCTAGTTGAAGGGGAGTGGGACAGGTAGAGCTGGATAGAGGGCCAGTGATAGGTGGAGGCAAAGAAGAGATTGCCAAAGATGTCATAGACAAAAGGACAAAGAGAAGTTGACGGTGGTGATATTAGCTAAGGTTAAGGGTAGAAAGCAGGACGAGCAAGGTACAGATAGCCTTAATGGGGGGTTGGGGGGCGGGGAAGGGATCAAAATAGGCTAAAAGGTAGAGTTAAAACAATGGATGGAAATACACATAAAAAAATGGAAATAGGTGGCAAAAGAAAAATATGAAAAAATATATATAAAAAATTATAAATTATTGGAAAAAAGGGGAATCGGAAAGGGGGTGGGGATTGAGGAGAGAGTTCATGATCTAAAATTGTTGAACTCAATATTCAGTCCGGAAGGCTGTAAAGTCCCTAGTCGGAAGATGAGGTGCTGCTCCTCAAGTTTGCGTTGAGCTTCACTGGAACATTACAGCAGGCCAAGGATGGACATGTGGGCATGAGAGCAGGGTGCAGTGTTGAAATGGCAAGCGACAGGGAGGTCTGGGTCATGCTTGCGGACAGACCGAAGGTGTTCCGCAAAGCGGTCACCCAGTCTGCTTGGTCTCTCCAATGTAGAGGAAACCGCATTGGGAGCAGCGAATGCAGTAGACTAAGTTGGGCGAAATGCAAGTGAAATGCTGCTTCACTTGAAAGGAGTGTTTGGGCCCTTGGACGGTGAGGAGGGGGGAAGTAAAGGGGCAGGTGTGGCACCTTCTGCGGTTGCAAGGGAAGGTGCTGTGGGAGGGGATTGAGGTGTAGGGGGTGATGGAGGAGTGGACCAGGTAGTTCCGGAGGGAACGATCCCTGTGGAATGCCACCAGGGGGGTGAAGGGAAGATGTGTTTGGTGGTGGCACCATGCTAGAGTAGGCGGAAATGGCAGAGGATGATCCTTTGAATGTGGAGGCTGGTGGCATAATAAGTGAGGACAAGAGGGACCCTATCATGGCTCTGGGAGGGAGGAGAAGGTGTGAGGGCGGATGCGCGGGAGATGGGCCGGACACAGTTGAGGGCTCTGTCAACTACCATGGTTACATAACCTCAGTTATGGAAGAAGGAAGACATGTCAAAGGAACTGTTTTTTGAAAGTGGCATCACCAGAACAGATGCAACGGAGGTGAAGGAACTGAGAGAATGGGATGGAGTACTTACAGGAAGCGGGGTGTGAGGAGCTGTAGTCGAGGTATCTATGGGAGTTGATAGGCTTGTAATGAATACTGGTGGACAGTATATCACCAGAAATTGAGGCAGAGAGGTCAAGGAAGGGAAGAGAAGTGTCAGAGATGGACCATGTGAAAATGAAGGAGGGGTGGAAATTGGAAATAAAATTAATACATTTTTCCAGGTCCAGACGAGAGCATGAAGCAGCACTGAAATCTGGATAAAGAGTTGTGGGAGGGGCTAAGACTAAACGAACGCTGGATCACATGACACACTTCCATGCTGCTGTCCCTTAAAGGCATATTACTACAGTGTCAGCTCGCATCATTCATGTAAGCTCTTCAGGAGAAGGGAAAAATTGAACTCATAACTTACTAAAGTGGTTCTAACTCTGGAACTTCAAGGCCGAAATCTGATCTTTTAGTCTGAGTGCCACTTGGTGCTAGGATACTGCTGGAGTTAATCCCACTCAGAGGAGTTAATTATGTAAATTTAACATTGGTCCCGATGTACAGTGAAGGGAGTGGTTATATCTAATATCATACAGAGTCACAGGTAGATTATTGTCCCTAGTGCCAAAACACTAAATGTTCTTTAACCACGTTCCTCGGATAAAGTACTACATAGATCTGGGGGTGAATTTGGATGTGGGTGGGGAGAATATGCTGACAGTTATATATTCAGTTCATTTGTTTTCAATCAAACTGGATATTGAACATTGTCAGATAGATTTCTTGCCTGAAGAAATTGGCTTGGTGAGTGAGTTGCGTAAGAGAGCGTACAAAGGGAATTTACACAGGATATTGCCAGGCATGGAGATTTCTTTGCTGTGAGGAAAGATTAAATAGGCTGTGATTGTTTTACATATGAACATACGAACTAGGAGTAGGCTATTCGGTCCTTCGAGCTTGCTCCGCCATTTACTAAGATTATGGCTGATTTGATTGTAATTTCAACTCCACATTCCCACCTACCTCCGATAACCTTGCTTATCAAGAATCTGTCTACCTCTGCCTTATAAATGTTCAGAAACTCTGCTTCCACCACGTTTTGTGGAAAAGAGTTCAAACTCATGACCCTCTGAGAGAAAATACTTCTCATCTCTGTCTTAAATGGGCAAGCCCTTATTTTTAAACAGTGGCCCCACAAGTTCTACATTCTCCCACAAGAAGAAGCACCCTCTTCATATTTGGGGGAGGTGATGGCACAGTGGTATTGTCACTGGACTAGTAATCCAGACACCCCAGGGGAAATGTTCTGGGCACTTGGTTCAAATCCTGCCACAGCAGAAGGTGAAATTTGAATTCAGTGAAAATCTGGAATTAAAAGTCTAATGAAGACCATGAAACCATGTCAATTGTTGTAAAAAACCCATCTGGTTTGTTAACGTGCTTTAGGAAAGAAAATCTACTGTCCTTACTTGGTCTGACCTACATGTGATTCCAGAGTCATAGCAATGCAGTTGACTTGCCCTTTGCAAAGGGCCACTTAGGGATGGGCAATAAATGCTGGCCTAGCCAGTGACACCCATATCTCATGAACAAATGTAAAAAAACCCTGTCAAGACCCCTCAGGATCTTATATGTTTCAATCATGTCACCTCTTACTCTTCTAAACTCAAGTGGAAAAAAGACTAGCCCATCCACTCTTTCCTCATAATATCCCAGGGTGTTTCAAAGAGGCATTATCAGACAAATACTGACATGGAAACAAAGGGTGAAACAGTGAGGTCAAAGATCAGCCATGGTTGTATTGAATGGCAACGCAGGCTCAAGGGGCCGAATAGCCTACATCTGATCCTCTCTCTTGAGTTCTTATTCGGACAGGTCACCAAAAGCTTGGTTAAAAATACTAAGTTTCAAGGAGCATCCTAAAGGAGGAGGTAGAGAGGAAGAAAAGAAAAGGCACAGATTGGGGTAAATGAGCCAGAAATGTTGTAGCAGGAATGAAAACATTACAAACTACCATCATTTGAGTATTATGGTCACATTCCGCTCTCTAGGTGTCTTTGTCTGCTTCTTGTCGCGCATCTGCATCACTGTGTTGTGCATAGAGTGGGCAGAAATTGGACACAGTCCAAATAGATGATATTGTGTTGGCCACCAGTTGCTCACCCGGCCCACCAATATTCAGTTCCTATGATGCGTCCTCTTAGAAAGAAACACAAGTAATGCCTTTAATGATCAAAAGATGCCCCAATAGGGCTTCACAGACAATAATACAATGTGTATTCACTGTTTTAATGAAAGAAATCTGGCGGCCAATTTGCACACAGCAAGCTCCCACAAACAGCAATGTGATAATGGTGATAATGTATTCTGCTTTTATGATGTTGATTGAGGGATTAAATACTGGCCAGGACACAAGGAATGACTTTTCTATCTTTCTTTGAATAGTGACCATGGGACCTTTTACGTTCACCTGAGAGTTCTGAGGGGTGCCTTAGCTCAGTGTTTCATCTGAAAGATGCCACCTCCTTCCGTGCAGCACTCCCTCAGCACTGCACTGAAGATTCAGTCTGGATTCAATCCTGGAGTGGAACTCGAATCCACAACCTACCAAAGTCCCCCCCAGGGCTGGTGGTACAGAGGACGCTGAGGAAACATGACAGTTATAGAGAGTAGATCTTGAGTTTTTGCTATGGTATAGAAAGGGTGACAGGGGGTCTGGAGCAGCCCATATTGCATCTCTTGCAATTATTATTGCTATTAAAGGTCAACTAAAATATAAAGTGGAATCGGATGTTAAACCAGCTGCTGTTTTGCCAGCATTGAAGAAAGTCAAGTCTATTGTCTGGACACATCCGGGGTGTTATCAAATTCAGCAGCACCCAATAAGCAATTAGAAGTTGCAGCGAAACAGAGTGTCACAATGTAGCACAAGCAATACTCCCAAACCTCAAGGTCACATGGATATATCAGCCTCTGGTTAGCACTGACCTATTGGAAATCATAGTTCAACACAGTTAGAAAAAATACAATCAGTAAGTAAAAACCCTGGCGTCCATTGACTGATAAATCAAAGTCCATATACACAATGTATTTATTAAATAGTTTTGATTGGAAATAATTCTATAAACTCACTAAAAAGATACTTCCATTGGGATATTCCATCAAACTAGATCACCGACGAATCATTCATTGCTAATTTATTTAGTATAATTTAGTCCTGTCAGGGTAAAAGCTTTTGGTGGGTGAGAAAACAAATGTATTTGGACCCAGGAAGGCCTCTCCATTTATTGCTAGTCACTATCATCCACAGTTGATCCCCACCCCACCACTTCAAGATGTGGTAACTTTCCCTTCCACACTAAATATCGAGGAAGTCCTATTAGTGTTTTCTCTGTTCACCAGACTGATTCCTGGGGTGGCAGGATTGTCGTTATGAGGAAAGATTGGGCCAACTAGACCTGTATTCACTGGAGTTTAGAAGAATGAGAGGGGATCTCATTGAAACGTATAAAACTCTGACAGGGATGGACAGACTGGATGTAGGGATGATGTTTCCTCTGGCTGGGGGGGTTCGAGAACAAGGGGTCACAGTCTCAGGATACAAGGTAAACCATTTAGGACTGAGGTGAGGAGAAACTTCTTTACTCAGAGGGTGGTGAACCAATGGAAATCTCTACCACAGAGGGCTATGAAGGCCAAGTCACTGAATATATTTAAGAAGGAAATAGATTTCTGAACTCTAAAGGTGTCAAGGGGTAGGGGAGAGAGCAGGAGTATGATGTTGAGATAGAGGATCAGCCATGATCATATTGAATGGCAGAGCAAGCTCGAAGGGCCAAATGACCTACTCCTCCTTCTATTTTCTATATTTCTATGTTCTCAACATCTTTAGGCCAGTGCCCTTTTATTTCTTAATGGTTATCAATTGACCTGAATCATGAGCATCTCTGGCAGTTTGTTCCTTATCCCTGGGCTGAGTTTTCTTTTTGTTACCGTGAACCTTGCAGCTAAATTTGCAGAATGCAATAACTCCCTTGGCCTGTGCTCTTCGCCGAGTAAATCAGAAGAGAACGCTGGAAAGGTTTCTTTCACTAAGAACATATGTATTACGTATTAGGAGCAGGGATAGACCACTCAGCCTTATGAGCCTGCTCCACTGTTCAATATGATCATAGCTGATTTGATTGTAACCTTAACTCCATATTCCGCCTTTCAACACCCCCCCACCACCCCTTGCTTGTCAAAAATCTATTTAGCTCTGCCTTCAAAATATTCAAAGACTCTAAATCCTTCTGGGGAAGAGTTCCAAAGACTCACTACCCCTGCAAGGAAAAAGTTCTGACCTCTGTCTTAAATGAGCGACCCCTTACTTTTAAACAATGACCCCTAGCTCTAGATTCTTCCACAAGAGGAAACATCCTCTCTACATCCAACCTGTCAAGGCCCCTCAGCATCTTATATGTTTCAATCAAGTTGCCTCTTACTCTTCTAAACTCCAGTGGATACAAAAATAAAAACAAAAAACTGCGGATGCTGGAAATCCAAAACAAAAACAGAATTACCTGGAAAAACTCAGCAGGTCTGGCAGCATCGGCAGAGAAAAAAAGAGTTGATGTTTCGAGTCCTCATGACCCATCGACAGAACAGATTTTTCTTTACAAGGAGAGGGGTGAAATATAAGCTGGTTTAAGGTGGGGGGGAGGAGAAGTGGAGGGGGGATGTGGTTGTAGGGACAAACAAGCAGTGATAGGAGCAGATAATCAAAAGATGTCACAGACAAAAGAACAAAAGGACACAGAGGTGTTGAAGTTGGTGATATTATCTAAACGAATGTGCTAATTAAGAATGGATGGTAGGGCATTCAAGGCACAGCTCTAGTGGGGTGGGGGGGGCATAGAAGATTTAAAAATAATGGAAATAGGTGGGAAAAGAAAAATCTATATAAATTATTGCAAAAAACAAAAGGAAGGGGGAAGAAACAGAAAGAGGGTGGGGATGGAGGAGGGAGCTCAAGACCTAAAGTTGTTGAATTCAATATTCAGTCCGGAAGGCTGTAAAGTGCCTAGTCGGAAGATGAGGTGCTGTTCCTCCAGTGTGCGTTGGGCTTCACTGGAACAATGCAGCAAGCCAAGGACAGACATGTGGGCAAGAGAGCAGGGTGGAGTGTTAAAATGGCAAGCGACAGGGAGGTTTGGGTCATTCTTGCGGACAGACCGTAGGTGTTCTGCAAAGCGGTCGCCCAGTTTACGTTTGGTCTCTCCAATGTAGAGGAGACCGCATTGGGAGCAACGAATGCAGTAGACTAAGTTGGGGGAAATGCAAGTGAAATGCTGCTTCACTTGAAAGGAGTGTTTTTACCCACCTCCAATATTCTCCCTCCACCTGGACCCCTCCCTCTGGATTCTTACCATCTCTTGATCTTTTCATTGAGAACTGTTGGCGCGACATTAGTCGTCTCAATTTCTCTGCTCCTCTCACCCATTCTAATCTCTCTCTCTCTCTGAATTTACTGCACTCCGTTCTCTCAGGTCCAACCCTGACATTGTCATCAAACCTGCTGACAAGGGTGGTGCTGTGGTTGTCTGGCACAATGACCTCTACCTCGCGGAGGCTGAGCGTCAACTCGCAGACACTTCCTCCTACCTCTCCCTGGACCATGACCCCACCACTGAACATCAAGCCATTGTTTCTAGGACTGTCACTGACCTCATCTCCTCTGGTGATCTTCCTCCCACAGCTTCCAACCTGATAGTCGCCCAACCTCGGACGGCCCGCTTCTACCTCCTACCCAAAATCCACAAACAGAACTCTCCCGGTAGACCGATTGTGTCAGCTTGCTCCTGCCCCACGGAACTCATTTCTCGTTATCTTGACTCCCTTCTCTCTCCCTTTGTCCAGTCCCTTCCCACCTACATCCGTGATGCCTCTGACACCTTACGTCACATCAACAATTTCCAGTTCCCTGGCCATAACCGCTTCCTCTTCACCATGTACATCCAATCCCTCTACACCTCCATCCCCCATCAGGATGGTCTGAGGGCCCTTAGCTTCTTCCTCGAACAGAGGCCCGAACAATCCCCATCCACCACTACTCTCCTCCGTCTGGCTGAACTTGTTCTCACACTGAACAATTTCTCCTTCAACTCCTCTCACTTCCTCCAAATAAAAGGTGTGGCTATGGGTACCTGCATGGGCCCCAGCTATGCCTGTCTCTTTATGGGGTGTGTGGAACATTCCTTGTTCCAGTCCTACTCCGGCCCCCTTCCACAACTCTTTCTCCGGTACATCGATGATTACTTCGGTGCTGCTTCATGCTCTCGTCGGGACTTGGAAAAATTTATTAATTTTGCTTCCAATCTCCACCCCTCCATCATTTTCACGTGGTCCATCTCTGACACTTCCCTTCCCTTCCTTGACCTCTCTGTCTCAATCTCTGGTGATAGACTGTCCACCAATATCCATTACAAGCCTACCGAATCCCACAGCTACCTCGACTACAGCTCCTCATACCCCGCTTCCTGTAAGGACTCCATCCCATTCTCTCAGTTCCTTTGCCTCTGTCGCATCTGTTCTGATGATGCTACCTTCAAAAACAGTTCCTCTGAGATGTCCTCCTTCTTCCTTAACCGAGGTTTTCCACCCACGGTCGTTGACAGGGCCCTCAACCGTGTCCGGCCCATCTCCCGTGCATCCGCCCGCACACCTTCTCCTCCCTCCCAGAAACATGATAGGGTCCCCCTTGTCCTCACTTATCACCCCACCAGCCTCCGCATTCAAAGGATCATCCTCCACCATTTCCGCCAACTCCAGCATGATGCCACCACCAAACACATCTTCCCTTCAACCCCCACTGGCGGCATTGCGTAGGGATCGTTCCCTCCGGGACACCCTGGTCCACTCCTCCATCACCCCCTACTCCTCAACCCCCACCTCCCCATGCCCACGCAAAAGATGTAACACCTGCCCCTTCACTTCCTCTCTCCTCACTGTCCAAGGACCCAAACACTCCTTTCAAGTGAAGCAGCATTTCACTTGCATTTCCCTCAACTTAGTCTACTGCATTTGTTGCTCCCAATGCGGTCTCCTCTACATTGGAGAGACCAAATGTAAACTGGGCGACCGCTTTGCAGAACACCTGCAGTCTGTCCGTAAGAGTGACCCAAACCTCCTTGTCGCTTGCCATTTTAACACTCCACCCTGCTCTCTTGCCCACATGTCTGTCCTTGGCTGGCTGCATTGTTCCAGTGAAGCCCAACGCAAACTGGAGGAACAGCACCTCATCTTCCGACCAGCACCTCATCTTCCGACTAGGCACTTTACAGCCTTCCGGACTGAATATTGAATTCAACAACTTTAGGTCTTGAGCTCCCTCCTTCATCCCCACCCTCTTTCTGTTTCTTCCCCCTTCCTTTTATTTTTTCCCAATAATTTATATAGATTTTGCTTTTCCCACCTATTTCCATGATTTTTAAATCTTTTATGCCCCTCCCACCCCCACTAGAGCAATATCTTGAGTGCCCTACCATCCATTCTTAATTAGCACATTCGTTTAGATAATATCACCAACTTCAACACCTATGTGCTCTTTTGTTCTTTTGTCTGTGACATCTTTTGATGATCTGCTCCTATCACTGCTTGCTTGTCCCTACAACCACCACCCCCCCGCCACCTTAAACCAGCTTATATTTCACCCCTCTCCTTGTAAAGAAAAATCTGTTCTGTCGAAGGGTCATGAGGACTCGAAACATCAACTCGTTTCTTCTCCGCCGATGCTGCCAGACCTGCTGAGTTTTTCCAGGTAATTCTGTTCTGGTTTTCCAGTGGATACAAGCCTAGCCTGAACAACCTTTCTTCATAAGGCAGCCCGCCCATTCTTGATATTGGTTTAGTAAATCCCCTCTGAATTGCTTCCAATGCAGCTTATTTACAGATAAGTTTCTAACATGTTCTGTTTCACTTGCAGATGATTCATGGTGGGATTTTTTTTAAAAATTATACAATTTACAACCACAATTTGGGCGGCTCCTCTCACCCCACCTAGCCAACATAAGATATGGCCAGAGTGGCAATATCCTCACGTCAGTCCTGGATATTACACAAGGGTGCGGAAATCGGAAGCCTGCCGCCATTTTGAAATCTCCACTTAACAGGCCATTGAGCTTATTAAAGAGCTAATCGTATGGAACTCTTTTGTTGCCCACTGCATTGTTCGGGCACTGAACAGGAAAACATTTTGGGATTGCTTTTACAGCAGCTGTGAGAAGGCGGCACAAGGGTGGAAGAAAAGGTCTGTCAGTGGCACTATGGCTGAATGTGGCAGCAGAGTCTGCTGGGAAAGGGGACAGTGTAGGATCTTTGACATCAGTTATTAACTTTTTGTAGCCCCCAGTAAGAAATGAAAAGAGATTCAGAGAGTAGGGAGCCTTTAAACTTGTAGCTATGACAGCATTACCCCTTTGTCACATGACATCCCAGCCTAGACTCCTGATTGGGTACTAAGACCCTCCAAAATTGGCTGCCTTCCAACTAGGCGGCTGCTAATTGGCCATCTGATGTTTAATGTAACAGCCTGAAACAGCAGGGGTGGGGGCAAGCAGACCACTCACTTTCCATTCCACCTAGCTCTCTCACCTTTCCAAAAAACATCAAGTCCAGTCCCTTGGTTATACATTTACCGTCTCTATCTACAAAGAGCTGCTTGGCATACCCAGTCTAATACCCTTGTGTGCCTTTTGGGCTGTTGCTTAAATTCTGTTGCTCCTAATCCTGAACTTGTAAATTTATTTTTAAACCACGCTTTGCCTTCTTAAAGGCTTCTAACTTTAACATGATCAACAATTAACATCAGGATACCTTCCAAATTAAAAGAAAGCAGATAACTTTTGAAGATATTACCTACAACTATAAGCTTGAGGTGGAAGTGGTGGTGGGCTGCAGGGAATTTTGCAAGGAACCTCACGGAATCTGCATGCCCAGCTAGGGTTGTTGGAACCTCCAGGAATTGCAGACTAATCTCCAGATCATTAAAAATGAATTCTTTGAATTAACTGATCGGGGGAAAAAATTACTGTTTCACCTACAGTCAAGAATCACCCCATGAAGTCATGAAAATGGGTTCATTTTCCGAATGTCATCGCAATCCATGGACCATGGGGACGGATATGTCACAGAATCATAGGATCTCACAATGTGACTGCAGAGAAGGAGACCATTCAGTCCATTGTCCTTGTGCTAGCTCTTTGATAGGGCTATCAGGTTTCTCCCACTCCATCCTATCTCTGTATTT
Organism: Carcharodon carcharias; assembly: GCF_017639515.1. Classification (NCBI taxonomy): domain Eukaryota; kingdom Metazoa; phylum Chordata; class Chondrichthyes; order Lamniformes; family Lamnidae; genus Carcharodon; species Carcharodon carcharias. The sequence goes on from NC_054485.1 coordinate 108,578,951, forward strand.
TACTCCCCTTCAAGTAGTTATCTAATTCTCTTTTGAATATTACTTTTGAATCTGCTCCAACCACCATTTCAATTAGCGCATTCCACATGTCAACTCGCTGTGTAAAAAAGGTTTCCTCATGTTACTCCTGGTTCTTTTGCCAATCATTTTAAATGTGTGTTCTCTGTCCCTGGAGCCAGCATCTCCTTAGTGACTATGTCAATGCCACTCATGCTATTGAACATCTTGATCAAATCTCTTCTTACCCTCCTCTGTTTTAGGGAGTACAAGCCCAGTTCCTCCAGCCTTGCCACATAAATGAAGTTCCTGACTGTTGGAACCATATTCCACCTGCTCCAAGCTTGGCTTTGACTTCCTTTCTAAAAGTGTGGAGCTCAGAATTAAGCATATTACCCAACGCTGAGGCCTCCCTCTCTCTAGCAGTCCCTCAAAGCGAGGAGGATGCTTGTCACAGAGCTGTGGCAAGAGCGTTTTAATGTGGAGATGCAGTTACTCTGCAGCTACCACACAGTTCTGGCTGACCAGTTTCCCACTTTTACCACCTGCCGTGGAGGTATCAGAAGGATTCACAGCCTGACCATCAACCAGCTCAGCCACACTACGTGCAATCTTCCATGGCCATCAAGTCCTGAGGTGGGACTCAAACCTGGAGCTTCTGGTTCAGAGGTAAGGACACGACCACAAGATCTCCTGCAGCTGAGGTCTAAATAGTATTTTAAGAAAAAAGGCCTGGATTTTCCAGCCCCGTCCTGGGCGATTCACTGGCCCAGTCTAAAGTCCATTGACTGTCGGCGGGACTGGATGACCCAGTGGTGGACGAGGCTGGAAAATCCTGCCCAAAGTTTTTGTACATTTCCTGAACTTGTCCTGCCACCTTCAAAGAGCTGCATACCCAGGTCTCTGAATCATCTTTAAAATTGGACCACATTTCCCAGTTGTGAGTAATCTGCAAATTTTGAAATTATGCATAACCAATTCCAGGTTGTTAATATATTTTATATATCTATATTTTTGTGTGTTTTTGTGTGTGTGTGTGTTTGTATGTGTATGTGTGTGTATGTGTGAGCGTATGTGTTTGTATATGTGTGTGTATGTGTCTATGTTGGTGTGTGTGAATCTGTGTGTGTATGCGAGTTTGTGAGTATGTGTGCGTTTGTGTATGTGTGTGTATATGTGTGTGTGTGTGTGTGCGTGTGTGTGTGTGTATATGTGTGTGTGTGTGCGCGTGAGTGTGTGTGTGTATATGTATGTGTGTGTGTGTGTGTGTATGCGTGAGTGTGTGTGTGTGTCCGTGAGTGTGTGTGAGTATGTGTGTGTGTTGTGTATGACTATATATCGAACAGCTACTGACTGCTGGGAGCATTACTGCACGTCCAGCAACCAATGACAAGAATTTGGGGGCGGGATGATTAGAGGCAGGAGGAATATTTCCAACCAAGGTTGGCAACATTCTTCCCAGGCTATCTGCCTTGTTTAGGACAGTAAGTACTGTTCTTGATCCCGCAGCGAGGCGCATTTGGATAAACCCCAGTGAAGTGGAAGTCACAGGGAAGCAGTGAAGCTGGAAAATGGCATCAAAAGAACAAGCTGAGAGTTTGGCTAAATATTTAGACTGCCCCATCTGCCTGGAGCTGTTCAGGCAGCCGGTGATTCTGGACTGTGGTCACAACTTCTGCCAGCCCTGCATCAGAGTGTACTGGGAAAAGGGTGAGAGAAACTTGTGCCCAGAGTGTCGCAAAGTGTCGAGAGAGAGCAGCCTGAGGATCAACCGGGCTCTGGCCAATCTTGCGGACAAAGTGAGGAACCTGAGGCTGGCTCCGGTGAAGTACCAACACTCCGTCCCCACCAGCCTGGGGTGCCGGGGGGCTCCCAGTCTACAGTTGAAAGTGAAGGGTCCGGACATCAAACTGTACTGCAGCGAGCATCAGGAAGAGCTGAAACTCTTCTGTGAGACTGACAAAGAGTTGATCTGTGTGATGTGTCTGGATGGGAGAGGAGGTCGGGGTCATAAGTTCCACGATTTTATGCTCATTCACGAAGCGGTCATCAAGTACAAGGTAAAACTACCGCCGGTTTTGAATCAAAAATGATAAACAGAAAGTGCTGGAAAAACCCAGCAGGCCAGGCAGCAGCTGTGGAGCGAGAAGCAGGAGTTAACATATCGAATCCAATACGATTCTTCCTCGGAACTGTTTTGTACCTATAGCAGGAAGCGTTTTTAGCTTTGGCACAAAGCAAGCCATGTCAGATTGAAGGCCCATGATGCACCTCACCCGAAAATCAGGGATGGTGGATGGTGAGGAGGCTAATTCAACAGCGCCCGTTTTGTTCCATCTCCTGCATCTCAAATTGCTCCCCTACGCGATTGTAGCACAGTGGATGGTGTTTCTGCCTCTGGGCCAGCTGTTCCAGGTTCAAGTCCCACCTCAACATTTGATGGCCAAGGGCTGCATAATGCAGCCCAACTGACTGAACACCAACCTGCAAATCCTTCCAGTGTACACTAATGGTGGGCAGGAAGAGCAGGAGAGATTCCTGGTCAGCCATTTGATGGAAAGAACATCGGAGGCTCTACCATCACCACCTATAGCTCCAGCTGACAGCATGCATGTTGTCACGGGAACTTGGACAGCTGACTGAATTGGAACCCATCCATCCCTACCCCACCCAATGCATTGTCTGGTTTCTCACCTAGACATATAAATGTTTCTTCAAAAATAATTGTTTTAACCCTAGGATAGACTGAAATCATCCTTGGACAAGCTGAGGCAGAAGATCACTGTTCTTGAAGCCAAGTTGAAAGAAAAACAGAGCATTTCAGAAATTGGAGTAAGTTCCCTCCATGTTTCTTTCTGTCTGTCCTTTGCCACCTGGCGTTTTGGTGCTATAGATTTTACCCCTTTTCTTGTTTGTTGCACTGCTGTTTTCCACAGGAGAAGTCAACCAGTCTGCAGAACCTCATTTCATCCGAGTTCGCAAAAATGCACCAGTTCCTCAGCAGGAAAGAAGAGAGCTTGATTCGGGAGCTGAAGGACCACGAAGAGAACATTTCTGAAGCAATGGAGAAGAGCCTTCAAGAGATAAAGGATCATTTAGATTCCATTCAGCAAAAGCTTTTGCGCTTGCACAGCAAAATGGACCAAAGAGAGTCGATTAACTTTTTGGAGGTACAAGGGTCATGGAGAATGGGGAAATGTTTGTTATATTCAGCCACATTCAGTGTTTAATTTGCAGCTTGAAAATACCTAATCTTCATGGTTTCACTTGCATAGCATGCAGACACATGTTCTTTGAGAAGAACCACAGGTTGGCAAAACAAAGTGCAGATCAGGAAGTAAAAATGTTCAAACAGGTTTTAATTTTCCAAACAGGTTTGAGTTTGTATCCTCTTGAAGATGATTCTTCAATTGTTGGTCAATGAGGCTACACACACCCAGTGGATCAAATCTCTAAATGTCTCAATTCAGGCACTTTTAAGATAGGAAACATCCTCATTCTAATTTTCTGGGCCAAGAACCTAGTAATGAGCTATGAATGACTTTATTATTCTGCACTGATCTGAATCTCGCTGAGATTGCAAGTTGTAGTTTTTGTGCGAGTTATTGTCCAGCTGGGAAAATGACTATTGAGGGCAGGCAAGAAAGTGGAGTTAAAACCACAATCAGATTAGCCATGGCCTGATTGAATGGCGAGCTAGGCTTAAGGAGTGAAATGGCTCCTGCTCCTATTTCTTATGTGAAACATGAGAGTGGGAGGAAAGCTGGTTTCACAGCCCACCCAACATTAGTCTCGAAGATAAAAATAAAATACTGCAGACGCTGGAAATCTGAAATAAAAATAGGAAATGCTGGAAAAACTCAACAACTTTGACAGCATCTGTGAAGAGAGGGACAGAGTTAACGTTTTGAGTCTGTGTGACTTCTTCTTCAGAAGAGTCATATGGACTCGAAACATTAACTCTGTTTCTCTCTCCACAGATGCTGTCAGATCTGCTGAGTTTTTCCAGCATTTTCTGTTTTTACAACGTTATTCTGTTTTGACTTAATTGAGTGGAATGTGAAACTAGCCTTACACGCTGGATGGGATTTTCCAGTACCACCCACTGCAGGACTGGAAATTCATGGGTTTGGATTTTATACTCCATAAAATTCCCAGTATTCTGAAGCTACATGAGCTAGGTTCTGATGAAGAGTCATTCGGACTCAAAACGTTAACTGTATTACTCTCCGCAGATGCTGTCAGACCTGCTGAGTTTTTCCAGGTGTTTTTGTTTTGGCTAGGTTAATACTGCCCTCACTGGAACCCATGCCTTCAAATTGCAGTATTCAAATCTGTCTGTGTACTGCACCCACTGAATGGACTAACATCAGTGTTGAAATGGAGAGATTGGAGGCTGGGGGCAGGAGGTTGGGGATGGGGGAGGCGGTGGAATGCAGTGGTGGTGGGGAGTGGGTGGGGTGCAGATTTGAAACCAAGGGATTTGTGTGCCAATATCCGATTATGTCAGAAATTATTATTACTATGCCAGCCCTTGGCACATCGTCGTGGAATGCTTTTTTCCATTAGTCTGGAGAGCTGTTAATCAGGCTAAAATAAAGGGTTAAAATTTGGGTAAAAGAATGAATAATTGGAAAGATCAAGCATTGTAGTGCCAACAGAAGTTCCGAGGCTCAAGCATCTGAGGTCACCTCTGAGGTCTCGGAACAGGAGGAGGCTTTTGTACCATTCAGTTGGAGCGTGGTCAGCCTGTATCTTAACTCCATTTACTCACCTTAGATCCACGTTCCATGATACCTTAGCCAGTAAAAAATCTATCAAACTCAAGTCTTGAAAGCTCTAATTGTCACAGATCCACAGCCTCTTGAAGGAGAGAATTCTTAATTTCTATACCAATTCTGTACAAAATGGTCTCATCTCATATGAATTTGTGCCTCTCCCGCTCTCCCGTAATTGAGGTTTGGTTATTTTGGTCCTGCGTTTGATGCTGGTTTCTGTCTGTCCTAACACTATCACCGGTGCGATACAATACCCAGCTAAGACACCTCTTCTATTTTACCTTCAGGAAGAAGCTTGTGGACAAAAGAGGTAATGCAAAGTTCTTCACAGAAACACTATATATAAACGAAAAAAATGATATCGTTTAAGGTCACTTTGTAATGCCAATTATTATATGTTTGCTTTATTAGTGAAGACAGTCACCGCATATTAACCAGTGGAAATCTGCCTCTGGGACTGTTCAAAGGACCTTTGCAGTATACAGTGTGGAGACAGATGATTGACACCATCTGCCCAGGTAAGAAGTTATTGCTGAAAAAGAGACATGTCAAAGCTTTTCATCTTGCGTTCACCAGGTTACTCGCAAGAATATCGATATAAGGGGGAAAACAACAATTTATACTATATGTGAAGAGTGGCATTGCCACTTGCCAACCAATCAGCATCTCTTCACATACAGTAAAAATTGTTGTTTCCCCCCGTATATTGGTATTCTTGCAATTGTCCTGATGAGTGCAAGACAAAAGGCTTTGATATGTCTATTTTCAGAAATACACAAGTTCTGTGCTATCAAACGACTATAAGAAGCTGCTCTCGATGTATAAAAGAAAACTTAGATAAAAGAAACTTTAAGCAAGAAACATTATTATGATGCATAATTTGCTTTCCAGAGATTGGATACAATTGCTTTGTTAACCACAGTCTCAAACCAGGGGTCACAGTCTCAGGATACAGGGCAGGCCATTTAGGACTGAGATGAGGAATAATTTCTTCACTGAGAGGGTGGTCAACCTGTGGAATTTTCTACCACAGAAGGCTGTGGAGGCCGGGTCACTGAGAATATTCAAGAAAGAAATTGATAACTTTTTGGACCTTAGGGGCATCAAGGGGTATAGAGAGAAAGCAGGAATATGGCGATGAGATAGAGGATCAGCCATAATCATATCGAATGGCGGAGCAGGCTTGAAGGGGCAAATGGCCGACTCCTGCACCTAGTTTCTATGTTTCTATGTTAATGGTTGGACAAACTCCTCAGATATATTGAACAGATTTTGAAAATGTCGCTCAGTCTTAACCCTGAACTTGTGATTAACCTACTCATTATAGAATCCGCCAGATTGTAAGTCAGCAGTGCAACTGAAAATTAGGCACATTAAAAACCTTCCCCACCTTGATGGCAGTGAAATGACACTAATACTCTGTCGCTTTTTCAATATCCTTCTTCTCGCCTGCAAGGTTGGACAATAGTTAATTAGCTCAGTGAAAAGAAAACATTTTCTTTTCCAGTTATAGCTGATACAATGTGAAAGCAAGTATTTTAATAACGCATTGTCCTCCAAAACTATACAACCATTAAACAGCCTGATTAAAAATAAACACTGTATATTAACAGAACAAAATGTGCTTATGATGCATCGGTGACCAAAACAAGTGTCCACTAAGCAATTTTAGCCCAGTCAACTGCAGCTATAAATGTTTATTTGTTGTTCTTTTCAGTTATATGGATACCAAACTGTCCTTGCATCTGACAGACTGATAACATTTGATCAGTGTGTTTTCTCATTCTGTTCTCACAGTAATATTAATACCATCCTCTTTTCTAAAAGTACTATCTGTGGTTTGCTCCATATGTTGCGCTAGATGGCCTTTGTCAGAAAGTCGCAAGCACCACTAATGCTGCTTAAAAAAATAACTCCACCATGAAATTCTCAGGTGAAATCGGTTTATGCCAGTTTGACGTGAAGACTATTGGAGAATTTTGGCCGCTTGCTTTATACCAAGCATGATCTTATTTTCCAATGAAACTGGACATTGGGAAAGAGCACAAATCAGGCAGAATTACACTGGCCATCACGTTATGCGACTTGCCTGATATTTAAGTTAGCGGAACCAAATGTCAGGTGGAGTGGATAACAGATGATGGATTTTGTGGGGAAATGGTAGCTAGTGGTAATGTCACGGGACTAGTCATTCAGTTTAATGCTCTGGGGACATGAGTTCAAATCCCACCATGGCAGCTGGTGGAATTTAGCTTCAATTAATAAATCTGGAATTAAAAGCTAGTCTCAGTAGTGGTGACCATGACAACTCTCATTGACTGTCATAAAAACACATCTGGGTTCACTAATGCCCTTTAGGGAAGGAAATCTGCTGTCCTTACCTTCTCTGGCCCACATGTGACTCCAGACCCACAGCAATGTGGTTGACCCTTAACTGCCCTCTGAAATGGCCCTAGCAAGCTGCTCAGTTCAAGGGCAATTGGGGATGGGCAACAAAAGCTGGCCTTCCCAGCGATGTCCACATCCCATGAATGAATCTGAAAAAAAAATGTGATTAAATGAGGATGAAACAGGCTCAAAGCAAATCAGCAGCCTGTTTCACACAGCTCTGCATTTGTATTTTCCATTGACTTCAGTAAAGAAAATTGGACAAGTCATAAAATAGGCTTCTGATTCCCTAACATCCAATTGTTTTAACCTGGTGATAAAAGCTATCATTATCCCACTTCAGACTTTTTACCTTCGCCCTTTATCAGTGACTTTCCAGCCGATGGAAATAGTGGCCAGAATTTTACGGCCGGGTCACAGCGGGTATGGGGCTGTAAAATGCGATGAGCCATTGTAAACTCCATTGATGCCGGCGGGAACGTAAAATCCCACTGCCACAATATTCTACCTAGTGTTTCCTTATTGAACCAAAGTTTGCTTTTTATAACTATCTCTGCACAGTCTCCCCAGAACCTTCTGCACTCCTCTTGAAATCAATCTCATTATTTGAAGTCACTGATAACTTCCAGTCCTGATGATTAGAGGGAGCTTCAGATTGGGGAATTCCTTCAATCATCAGTGAATTATGGAATAGAATAAAAGCAGAAAGTACTGAGCCTCAGCAGATCTTGCAGCATCTATGAGAAGAGGGAGTGATAATGATAGTATAATTTAATACTTTCATAACACTTTGATACTATCATTACCGATCCCTTTGCCTTTGGTACCATATCATCTTTGCCCTTTAATTTCCAAACTCTCTAACCTATCCCTGACCTTCTCTTTTGCTCCCCCTGCCCCTCCCCCTTTCTCAACAGCATAAAACCCATCGCATTTCTACCTCTCTTCAGCTTTGAAGAAGAGTCGTATTGGACTCAAAATGTTAACTCTCTTTCTCCCTCCTAGCACTTTCTGTTTTGATTTCAGACCTCCAGCATCCTCAATATTTTGCTTTTATAATAGAACAGTACAGGTGCTTTGATAAGTGATAGCCATTTTGTGACAAAATAATTCAAGTATCCATCTTTTTATTTCTCTCACTTCCAGCTCCAACTTGCCTGACTCTGGATCCCAACACAGCACATTCCTGGCTCATCCTGTCTGAGGACCTGACCAGCGTAAGGTACGGAGATCAAGGACAGTTGCTGCCCGAGACACCAGAAAGGTTCTACCCATGTGTGTGTGTCTTGGCATCGGAGGGATTCACGTCGGGGAAGCACTACTGGGAAGTTGAGGTGGGAGACAGTGCTGAGTGGGATCTTGGAGTGGTCGCCGAGTCCATCAACAGGAAGGGAGACATCACAGCAACGCCAGAGGCTGGCTACTGGATTGTGTGGCTGAGAAGGAGTGAATATAAAGCTGGTACATTGCCGCGCACCATCCTGACTGTGAGTGTCAAACCCAGGAAGATCGGGGTGTACCTGGACTACGAGCAGGGGCAGGTATCGTTTTACAATGCGGATAACATGTTCCATCTCCACACTTTCAGCGACATCTTCACTGAGAAACTCTATCCTTTCTTCAGTCCTTGTTTGAACAGCAATGGAGAAAACACAGAACCACTAAAGATCTGCTCTGTTAAAGGTCATTAACACCTTAGAACGTCAGTTTTCAAGCAATACTTTTTTCTCTCTTTATTCAACTATTTGCTTTTAAATGTTATTACCAGCAGAAGAGTGGAGGCATTTAGAATAATCTAAGGCTGCACAAGCAGAAAAAGCCATTCAATGGAGTGCGAGGGGCAGGGCATGTAGTGAATGGAGGGGGGTGGGAGGTCATTGATTGCTTCATTCCACACTATCGTTGTTTCCTCCTTTAAAAGTCCAAACAGATAAGTCCTTCACTCACTGTGTGAAAACCAAAAACAGCAGAGCTTGGTGAGTGTAACCCAAATATGGCATATTCAGTGTCCAAAAAATCTAGGCGCAGCAGTAGGACATGTAGAAGATCAAAGTACAATGGTAGCAAATGCATGGTTTCCTATAGTGCACCTCACATCCAAAGAGGTCCTTCAGCAGTCCTTACATTAAACTTCTAGACATAGAGCATGAAGGAGGCAGGAAAGAGGGAGTTAGTGAGGTGAGAATATGGGCACTTTGGGTCAGGATGCCTCTGTGTTCATGGAGCTAGATGTGGGGTAGCCAGGAAGGGGAGTGTTCAGGTGCTAAGCTCTGGAATAGGGTAAAGTGGCAGGGGTAGGCACAGGGCCAGCTGGTGAAAGAAAGGTCTTGGGGTCCCATCACAAGTCTGAGAGGAAGCTGAGCTGCAATTGCAGCTCTGTTCTCCCAGGAATGGGAGAGGCAACAGTGAGGGCACATTGACTATTCTGACAGTGCGATTCATCCACAGGATGTGGTGATTGCTGGCAGTTATTGCCCATCCCTAATTGCCCTTGAGGGGATGAGTGAGACACTTTCTTGCCAACTGAGTGAGTTTGCTAGCCCATTTCAGAGCCAACCACATTATTGAGATTCTGGAATTGCATATAGGCTAAAGCAGGATAAGGACTTCCTTATGTAAAGTTTATTTCCCTTAAGCTTACCTTTACAACAATTTAGTGCATATATAGTCACCATTTCCTGATGCTAGTTTGTTTTCCTTTTAAATTCCATATTTATCTAATTAACTGAATTTAAATTCCAAACTGTTGTGATGGGATTTGAACTGATATCACTGGATCAATTGCCCAAGCCATTAATTACTAGCCCAGTAACCTAACCACTATACTACCATTTACTGAGGTGGATGTGAGTTATGGAACAAGACTTAGAAGGATACATCAACCTTCCTCACTGATTTCTGCATCTACGCATCTTCCTTTTCCACGTCACAACATGGTTATTGAAATCAAGGTTGTAGGAGGATGCTGAATGACAAAGCATAAAGAACCAACTGTACACAGGACTCCATTAGCACATTGAACACAATGGATGAAATACGATTCAATGCAAAGGTATACAGAAATCTCCCTCAGTCTAAAATTAAACAACACAATCGACGAAAAACCCTTTCACAGAACATGGAATGCTTTAAAACATTGGGCAGCATTTTTTAAAATTTTAATTTGAAGGATTTTCAATCATAAAACTAATTCTCCACTCAACCTCTCATTAACAGACTAAACCAATCTAATGAGTTATATTGGGGCTATCAAGGATTGGTTTTCACTATTTAGTCTTGTCAACTAATCAGAATTGAGGGGTACTTTTTAGTACATTGAGCTATTAGTTTTTGTTTGACTATAGTTTGGGTGCCACAACTGGACCAAAGGCACACAATGCATTTGAAACAAAGAAGGGAAGAACTTGCATTTGTATAACACCTTAGGACATTGCAAAGTGGTTTACAGCTAATGACGCACTTCTGTGCAGTGACTGTTGTAATAGAGGAAACATGGCAGTCAATTTGCATGCAGTAATGCCCAATATACAGCAATGAGTGAGATCATCGGCTTTTATTGGCAGTCTTGACCAAGGGGTAAATGTTGGGCACAACACTTGCCCTTATTCCAATAGTGCTGTAAATGACCATACTAAGCCTTGGTTTAAGATCTCATATGAAAGACAATATCCTTGACAGTACAGCACTCCATCAGTACTCCACTGAAGTCCAGCCTAGATTATATCTTGGTGATGTTTAGTGCAGTGTAACAAACTCATGGCAACTAGCTATAGACACTCCTGCAACATTAAGTAATACACAATTGCACTGAGAAACATTGGAGCACGGAGACAGAGGAGAATTAAAATATGGACAATACCCCCCTCAACATTGCACTAGCAGCATCAGCTTCGATTGTGCGTTCAAGTCACTGGACTGGGGTTTGAATTCACCACCTTCTGCCTCAGAGGTGAGCAAGATGTACAAAACCTCATGAAGAGAAGCTTCCTGGAAAAGTATATATATAAAATACCTGGTGAGTCCAGGGTTGTGTGAAATATCACTTACAGGGTGTGGAGTCTGTTTGATTGGCTTGGATCTTTTAAGTCCACAATGGCTGATGAAAATGAGAAGCATCTGGTCCATGCCATTCTCTATCTTTTGTTAGAATGACACTTTGCCCAATTTGGGCATCTCAGATTCTTCCAATTATACTACGTTGGAATGTCGACAGCATCTAAGGACATTCAAGGCAGTTCATTCATTCATTCAAGACTCCAGTATCTCACCAGATCAATAGTTTTCTGAGCTAACCTTCGATTGAAATGGGACAGCTCTTTCAAAGTGTTGAATGGGCCGAAGGGCCTCTTTCTGTGCAGTATAATTCTATGAATTGGAACACTAGAGATGGAGTGAGAAATAACCCGTTGAGTCATTAAGCATTATGCTATAATAAATTCTGCTCTTCATATTTCCTCCTTTAGTATTTTGATAAAACCAACCCCGGCAGGATATGCGATATTTATGTGAAGGCTTCCTTAAACCTGACCAGTTGCCAGAGTTCTCTTGTTTTGTATTTTCCTTTCAATAGTTTCTGGTTATGACTATTTCTTTCTTTGTAAAAACTACAAATAAATATTATTTTGTTGAACTCCTGGAGAAATATGAAGCATGGATGTGCCCTTGTATCACTTCCTCCAGAAGACATTAGAAATCTGAGCTAACATTGTTGTCCTTTCATATTGCAACATTCTAAGCCCAAATTTGCAGAAGTGCCAAACAGTGATTTTATATTTATTACACCAGGGAGTACTATAGCTTTATAATTTGAATGAACAAATTTAATATATTTAATTCCATGGGAATGGGCAGAGGGAGGGAGGGATGTTTGATATGTGGTTATATAGTGATCTCAACATTCATTTCCTCTGGCAGGAAGATCACCCTACACCACCTTTGCTACCATTTGCCCTGCCTCAAACCAGCTGCTTATGAAACCCTTGCCAATGTTTTACTGACCTCCAGATTCTGCTATTCTAGTTCAGCACCCCTCCACCTGCCCATCTTCCGCCCTCCGCAACTTTGAGCTGATCCAAAATCCTGTATCCCAAGCCCTATTCACTCATCAACCCCTACCCTCACTGACCTACCTTGACCCTTAGTCAGGCAATGACTCGATTTTAAATCTCCCATCCTTGTGTTCCAATCTCTCCACAGTTCCGCTGCTCCTGATCCCTGTGATTTCTAAGCAGTGTACTTCTAACAGAACAATGCTTAATCCCTCAAAATGCTCTCATAAACCCACATTCTGACAACCCTCTCAGGCCTATGTCCTCCTCCAATTCTGGCCTACTTTGTATCCCCCACATATTTCAGCCCATTTTTGCAGGCTGTGCTCTTTCAACTGTCTGGAACCTAGGCCTAAATTTTCAGCTCAGAGGGTGGATGTGATGGACAGGCCTGCGAGTGGTCAGGAAACGGACCACCGACTGCAATCGGCCCCGGACCGCGATTTCACGCTGGCTGGCCAATTAGCGCGCACTGATACGATCAGCACTGCCTGGGTAGATGTCGGGGGGGGGGGGGGTTGGTGTGTGGGCAGAAGGAGGGCATGTGCTAAAGTCAGCGCGGGCATGGGAGAGTATGGAATGAAAGTTCCCTGAAGGCAGAGAGCTGCTTCAGGGGGCTGAAGAATTTAAATACACAAAATAAAGATTTTAAAAACCAGGAAAAAATGCCCATGCATCGGACACAGTCACCTGAACATATACAACATGACAACTCTGTGTGAACATTTTTATTTTCTTTTAATTTAATGACGGAAACCTCATCCCTCCCTTGGGTGAGGTTTCCTGAAAATGCAAAGTCCATCTGGCCGATTTGCCTGCCAACAAACGGAAGGTTAGATGGCTGTGAAAAATCAATTAATTGCACCATAATGGGCTTAATTGTCGGTTAAGCATTCTGGGCACCCATCCACATGCTGAGCAAAAAACTTGTGCCCCTAAATTCTGAATCCCTCCCTTAGCCTGCCTGCTACTCACGCCTCTTTTAAGACACTCTTTTAAAAACTATCATTTTGACCAAGCTTTTGGTCATGTGTGCTAATATCTTCCCCAGCTCCGTACAAATCTTTGTGTGCTTACAATCTTGTGAAGTGTATTTTACGATGTTAAGTGTGCTATCTGAATATTTATTAAAGTTTAATTTTGTCATGACCCAGCTCCAAGTTGTCAATGTGTAATGAATCTGAAGTCCTTTTGGATTATATGCTCAATACTTGGAAGCTGACTCCATCTTAGTGACAGTTAATGAACTTATTCAAGCTCAAGCCAACCTCAATCCATTACAGCATTTGAACAGCTATTCACAAAGAACATTTGAGAATTGTGTTACCCATTATTGATTTCTGTGTGGAAGTTACGGCCCTATTCCTGTTCCTCTACTCGCATGCATGCCTGCAACTGCCTTGTTCCTCCTGACCCTTCTACACTGAGAATGGCCCAAACATTCTGGGAGAAAATCCATCCGATTGCCAGCACGGCAAGTTCCCTGATCATCAAGCACAGATCATCTCTGCTTTTTAACCTCAGCACAAGCTCTGACACCGAGCACAACTTCAAGATGTTGGGCATGTGCAGGTTAGGACAGAAATCCTGGGGTTGGTCAAAGCTCCACTGTGCAACACTCCCCAAAATCAGCAATCACTGAAATCAGCAAGAATTTCAACTTTCCTGCTCCCATGTCACAGTTGGAAATCCCTTAAAAAGTCATACCTTATTCAATCAGGTTTAACTGGGGTTTTAATGGCAATATGGTTAATACAATTGGATGAGCAGATGTTGTACTCATGGAGTGCTGCTAAATGATTAATTGGTAGGTTTAAAAAGTTATTTTTAATAATATTTTTGAGAAGATTTTTCAGAATATTTAATTTCCTTTCACATCCTGTGCATGTCCCAGTCTTTAATTTTCTCCATGTAAAAATTTTGAGAAGTCATTTAATTTAGTGCTTTTTGTTCCCTGTTCGCGTGTCTGTGAAAATCCTTGAAGGTGAATGGCTGTTTGGACATTACTGCAGTTCCATGCTGGGAGCCCCAGTAAAGAACGCTGCAATCAGTTCCAGTCCTGGTGCATGAAATTCTCATCAGAGAGATTCAGTGAAACTTACTTTCAGGTCAACAGCGAGCACCACCTTCTAAACAGCAATTAGGGACGGGCAACGAATGCTGGCCTTGCCAGTGATGCTCACATCCCACTAAAGAATACAGAGTACAGAACAGGGGCATCCCCAGTGCAAATGGATCTCGAAGGTCACTGTCTCTACTTTTGAATTAGCTGGCCCCATAGAGAGCAACGGTTGGAGGTCAGGGGGGATGAAGTTGATCTTGGCAAGGGGAACAAAATTTGTGTTATACAGTAAGACACACTGCGGATATGCTATTGCCCATTTTATGCTATGGCCCAAGACCAATTTGGAGGTGAAATCGGACTGGAGCAGGGAACATATCAGACAGAATTGCATTGCATTAGCATTATATGAAACACCTTGATATTGTTACACGTGCAAGACTTCATAAGACAGCTGTGTTTTTCAAATGTTTCCTTTTATCAAAGGCAAAAAAAAGTGTTCTGAAGTGGGGTGGTGGTGATCATTTTAAATTCTGCCTGGAGACAGGCCCATGTGAAAACCAAGTGTCAGTTTTCACAATTTGCCACAAAAAGAAGCAGGCGGTCTTTCTGGGCAATAAATCTTAAGCTCAGAGACCTGAAGAGAAAGAGAGAGAGAGAAAGAGAGAGTGAGTGGTGCTGCTGTGTGAAGAGGTGAAGCTACTGGTGTGAGCATAGGATGCTTGTAAGAGTTGTCATACCGCACAGAAAGATGATGATGGAACTTTGGGAGATTTAAGAATTAAGGAGTCACCAGAGCAGACCTTATGCTGGAAATCTGTTCGAGGATACTCAGAAGACTGATTGAAGGGGCTTTTAAAGGACCCTGGTAAACATGCCCTGGTGTGGCAGAGAGAATGGAGCTTGCCAGAAAACCAGGAGAAGTATTGGACTTACTCCACAAGGCTTCTTTTCTTCTGAGAGCATGGTGTAATTTACAAATGTGTTTTAAAGTATTTCACATTGAGTGAATGAGGAGGGTTTTTTCCTGTAATTTGCTATATTGGGTTGCCTACTAAGTAATGTTTAGTCTAGATTGATTTTAGTTTGTTACAGTAAAAGTATTAAAACATGAAATTTTGTCATGTAATTCTTTCCAACAGTTGCTGAGAAATTCATATCTCTTTTTAAAAGTTACTGGTCCCTTCGGGGATAGTGAAAAATTAAGGACACTCATGAGGATCGAACTTCAAAGCTTCAAAATGTTGTTGTATTCGGTGGCAAGTCAGCATGGCTACTTTCAGGCATTTCTGGAAATAGAGTCTGTTTAATGCCTTGAAACAATTGACAAAGGTTAATATGAAAGCTGTGGCAGTGCAAGTAGAGGCTGATTTGAATGTAGGGGCTAAAAAGGCAAAGGTGTTAAAGTACTGGCTCAGTCCTTGAATCTTGAGGAGGAAAAGAGTGATCCTGATAGCACTTATATTGAGTTAGCTAGAATTCAATTACAATTGAAACAATTTGAATCAGAAAGAAATAGATAAATGAAAAAAACTGGAATTCAAGAACAAAAATTTGAATTGAAAAGAGAGGAAAAGGAAGAGAAATGAGGAAACTCGAATTAGAGGTCGAGAGAGAAAAGGAAGCAAAATAATTTTAACTCAGAGTTAAGCTTCAATTACATGAACAAGGTTGACAGTAAAGCTGATTACTCAGATTTAACTCCTGATTTTAATTTGACCAGGAGTATTCATTTAGAACTGAATTTTCATGATAATGGAGAGCCTCTTCCGAAATATGGGATTCCCATTACTGAATGCGACACCTACCATTTTTGTAGGGATGGGAATGGGGCCAGGTCACGATTGGCACATGCACATTTTGCAGACACCTGCCCATATAAAACAATATCTGCCTCCAGTCATGCCTAAGTTTCATTAACCAGGTGTGTGAAACATGACATTTGCAAATTAGACCTGGTAGGAGCAGGTCTAAACTTTGCAGAGTCCTTTGGAGATGTGAGGTACAGTTTTGGAAAGGTAAGTTACCCATTTCGATATTGTCCCTGAACACCTTTGGGGAAGGTCATGTGCCCTTTGGGAGAGATAAGCTGTCCTTTTGGAGAGGTAATATGCCCTTGGAGAGAGGTAAGGTACGCTTTGGGATTGTTAAAGCAGGCATGAAAGTGCATAAAAAGTGCATAAACTCATTGGAACTGTCAAGAGAGCTGTCAAGAGGAACTGCCAGAAGAACTGTCAAAAGTGTCAAAACTAACTGTCAAGCTGTCAAGGCATTTGAAACTTCTGTCCTTTAAATATGAGTTTTTTTAAATCAGTGCTTGCTATTTCACTCTGTCTGTTGTCATAAGCCTGAGGGTTATCATTACTGGATTTGTGCTGCATGACTGATTTCACAATATTCCATTTTCACAGCTTTCCATTTCATAGTTTGATTGACAGGTCCAAGCGGTTATGGACTCTGAAATGAGACTATGAATTCCAATGCTTGTTTATCTAAGGGATTAAACACTTGAATGAAGTGTTTGTTCTTGTAAGGGATTATGTAGTGGAAGGAATGTAAATGTAGTATGATTGTGAGTGTTTTATTATGCAATAGACACTTAGAACTTTATTTTATTTAATCTCAGCATGGCTCCTAAGGTCTGCCTATGGTGGATACTGGGTGAGTTGGCATGGTAGATGTAAGGGCAAGGATGGTGGATGAAGACATGGGTTGGCATGACTTGGCACTAAGTTGGCATAGGGACTATAAAGAGTCATGAGGTGAGTCGGAGACACAGTTGGCAAAGAGGGTATGAGGGGTCATGGGGTGGGTAGAGGGACAAAGGTCAGCATGGTGAGTATGAAAGGCTAAGGGGGTAGGTAGAGATCATGTGTTGGCATGGACGGGGCACAGGGAATGTGGATGGATGAGGATGTGTGTGGGGTGAGCACTGGAGGGCTGTTTTTTTGTTTTAAGGCTTTAAAAAAAATCTTTGACAAAGTGCCGGTGCACCAAGGCAGGCTTTCCACCCAGCCTGCCTACACACCCAGCAGCTTCCACATTCATTCCCAAGTCACTGAATGTGAGAAATTATAAGATGGCTACGCTTTAATATGTTTCCTTTAACTTAAGGTAAAACAGATGTCCTGAAGAAGGGGGTTTGCGATTATCATAAACTCTACCTGGAGACAAGCCCATGTGAGTTGGTTATCATTGGGAAAGAGGCCCACACCAAAACCTATAGAAAACCAAGTGCCAGTTTACACAACTTGACACAAAGAAATGCAGATGGTCTTACTGGATACAGACCCACTGAGTCAGAGACTTGAAAAGAGAGATGCTGTTGGTGAAGAGAAGTCATGCTTGTAGGAGTCAGCTTTATGTTTTGAAAGATGACAGAACAGATGGAACTTTTACAGATTTAAGAATTAAGGAGTCACCAGAATGGACCTTAGTTGCACTGTAAGTCAGTTCAAGGCTACAGAGACACTGAGTGAAGGGTCTTTCAAATGATACTGGAAGACTTGCTCTGGGGTGACAGGGAGAAGGAAGGTTGTCAGAAAACCAGGAGGAATGTGGGACTTATTCTATAAGGCTACATAGTTGCTGAGAGCATGGTGTGACATACAAATGTGTCGCAAAGTATTTTTGGTTGAGTTAATTGATTAATGGGGAGGTTTTGTTTTTCTGTGGTTTGCGTTATTTGTTGCCTACTAAGTAATGTTTAGTCTTGGTTGATTTTAATCTGTTTGTTACAGTAAAAGTCTTCACACATGAAATTTTGTCATGTGATTCTTTCCATCGGTCACTGGAAAACTCATACCTACTTTTAAAAGTTATTAGCGTCTACAGGGATCATAACAATATTCAGCTTTGTTGAAGTCAACAGGACGGAACGTGTGGCGGAAGTATAACAGATGATCAGTGAGATATTACATGGTTTGCGTCCCTGCCCATGTTCAATTCCGCCCACAACACCCCCCACACCCCCAGCGAGTTCCCCAAAATTAATAGAAGGAAAAGTGAACAAGCTCTGTTCACTGGTTGTTATCCTGCAAAACTGACTAAAACCAATCCTCAGAGCTTTTAGGTTAAAGTTGTCATATTGAATGAAGGTATGTGAACAATAACTGCCCTTGTGGGACTCTGTCCCAACGTGGGATACAAGGGGTGAAATTTGTTGACGAAATTTAGAAGGATGTCTTCAAGGAATTAGTGAAAGCGGATTTTAAAACTTGAAAAAAATCCAGAAAGGCTGAAGTGCACTGATTAGATTTGGATTTTCAGGGTTTGTTCTGAACCAATGATGCACTTCATGTGGTGCTGAAAATGGTTCATGTAACCACAGCTGGGACTTACTGTGATCTAATTGCAATAGACATTGCATCTGCCTTTAAGCTGCCTTCATGATTACTGTAGTACAGTTCAAGTATAATGCACTCCAAGTAACTGAATTTAAAGTACCCCAGCATATTAAGGAGCTCCATTACTACAATGATAATAGCATAGCACTAGCTGTGATGATCTTTATTCTGGCATTACAAGGTTGGCATCTGAAAATCTCATACAAGATGATAAGCACAATGTTCAACATTAATTCTGCAATTAAGATGGCCTTGAGATACATGAGTAGCTAATTAGACCACTTCAATTGATGCAGCCAACAGAATTCAGATACAGTTCAAGACTTTTCCCATTGATGCCATGTCCTAATGGAAGTGTAGCTTAGACTGAAGGGCCAGTTATTAAATTAATGCCCCAAAGAAAGCCGCCTTTTTCTCATTCTTTCATGGAATACAGGCGTCGCTGGCATGGCAAGCATTTTTTCTTTGGTTGTCCCTAATTGCTTTTGAGAAGCTGGTCTTTCCTGGATGCACCTCCCCGTCCGGTGTGCTTGCTTTGTTCATGTGATGATCTTCAATCATATGTGGCCTCTTTCTTTGGCCTCTGAAGGTTTCATTCAACTTTCTCCAGGTGATGTTTGCCTGTTTTTCACTTTGGTACCAGCTTCCTCCACTCTCACCCCAGAAGGAAAAAACAACTCGGACCAGTACTCTTATTTCCCAGTTTTTACTAGTGTTCCATTTTAAGGTATACAAGACGAGTTCGGACCAGTACTCTTATTTCCAATTTTTACTGTTTTTTCCTTCTGGGACTTCTTCCCTATCCCGGTTGCTCCTCATTTCCATTGCCCATGTTAAATACTTTATTCTGGATTCCACAAATACCACGTCAGGAATCTTGTGCCTGCGTAACAATAGGGGAAAAAATTTGTTTTCAGTTGAGTAGAACCAGTTAGCTTGGAAAAGTTAGTGATCACTGCTATTTGATGCTACCTCAGGAAGTTGCTTGTAATGTTGCTTTTCTCCCAGGAGGTGGCATGACTGGTGGTGGATGGGGAATGTTGAGGGCCATGCTGAGTTGTAACATGGCTGAATGGTATATATGGGATGGAGCAGTCATTCTTTTTCTGCTGTATGCTTTATGTGTGTGCATGTGAATATAAACCAGGTTTCCTGGAGTTGCCCATTCGTCATCACTATCAGTCCCTTAGAATGAGAGTGTCGTCTTGTGTGTCCACAGGTGACTCCACAGGCCTGTCGTGGAGCCACAGGTCTTTGGGCAGAAAGGACAGGAGGTGCCCTGAGGAAGGGGAGCCCCTGGGCTAGGGATCTGCTCTCTCTGCTTCTGCTTTCATCAATTCTTCACAGCAGGGTTTATGCAGTCAGTTTGCAATTGTGTTGCGGCTTGTTGGATGTGGCGGCGATACATGACAGGGTTAGTGACACACTGATATCGATTTGTCCACTTTTCAATAAGGCCTTTAGAATGTCCTTAAAACACCTTTTGCGTCCTCCCTGGGATCGGGTGCCACGCTTACGTTGTGGAAAGAGGATCTGCTTCGGAAGCTGATATTTGGCGTGTGGGTGCAGTGTCCAGGCCAGCAATGCTGATACCGTGTGATTGTGGCTGCGATGTTGGAAGGATTGACTTTGTTGAGGATGCTGGAATTTGCTCGTCTGTCTTCCCACTTGACTTTGAGTCTCCTGCGGAGACATCCCTGGTGGAAATTCTCCGAGCCTGGAGATGCCTTTTCTGGGTGACTCATGTGTCCCTGACATATAGAAGGGTGGTAACAGCAGTGTTGTAGACTAAAGCCTTTGTGCTCTTATGGAGGTCTCTGCTGTCGAAGACCTGGTTGCGCAATTTTTTTTGCGAGGCTACATTGGCACAACCGAAATTAACCTCTAACATGAATAACAAAAAATCCATGGGGTTCCCTTATCCACCCGTACCCTTTCTATCCTTATCACCATTATTGACTAAAATGGGTGATCCATCATTTCTGTTCCGAGGAACAGAAACATCTGGCTAGTTCCACCATAATTAAAATTGTCAGCAACCATGTAAATCAGACAATATAGGATCGGCCGCCTTGCCTGATTTCCCTCCCACTGCTGGCGTTTCCGATATGGTCTGACTTACACCACAGCCGACAATTAATATCTTGCCCAGCTTGGTGTGATGGGGCAGTGAGAAAATCCGAAAGGTCCCCCTTCCATTCACTGCCAAAGTCATAATCCATGGGGTTGCTACGGTTCGGTGCACACACAAGAAGCCTTAGTGACAAGCAAGATAAGTGCTCTGGACATGAACAACAATATTCCTCTCACGCAGTGGGTCGCTCAGTATTCGCCCCGATATTCACGTGCTGCAATCAATCATGAGCGGGCTGTATAACTGCAATGCCGCCCTCCTGGAATCACTGCAGCCCGATCTGCATTCGTAACCCATTGAGAGAGAAAACTGTGTGGGCAGTATTATCCAAACAAATACTGAATTTAAGTTGAACCTTTGTTGGTTAAACAGGTCAGACCTGTGATAAGAATGCTTCTCTTTATTATTGTTAAAAGAAACCTAAGACTGGGAACCTATAGCACTTCCAAATGTGCTGGTCTATGAGAATGTGATAGCATTATTGCAGGTAAAGGTAATTCATGTCGATATGCAGCCCCCTCAGGTCTCATTATGGGCTATCGATTCCTGTGATCTCCTAGGTCGAGTGCTTCCTCGCTCCTGCTTCCAATGGCCAAGAGATAGCCCAAACACATTGCACAAGCACCTGGTGGTGATCCTGTCCTTTCTCCAGCAGCACTGACGGGAGAATCAACTGCCACCGAACTCAGCAGATCATGGCTACACTTGGCAGCTTGCAACTTGTCTTGAACAACTTAAAGGGAGTCACTTTTAACCAAATTTATCCAGTGGGGGGTCCCATGAAATCAGGTGGAACACCCAGTCTTAAATTTGGCCAATACTGCTGTCTGTGAGCTTCAGTGGAGAACACAATTAGGGCTGTTCATCACAGAGAAGAAGAACTGTGCAATTAGATGACAATCCAGGCACCATGTACAATCTTGGAAGCCCTACTCTGAGATATAAGAATAGACTAACTGGGATAGCTTAAGATAATACCTGGGTTTCCATTTAACCTGAGAAGTTGGAACTTTCAAAAAAAATCTGGGAAACTGAAGAGTTGAGCTGAACAATATCGTGCACATGATAAAGGGTTATGAAATTGTAAGCAGTTACTTCCAATGGGTGGCATTATGCTAACCAAAGTGTCTCAACTGAACACACTGAAGCACAAAATGCTGTGAGATTGGGACATAGCTGCAAGCAATGTTAATGAAGGTCACATGTTCTTTTCAAAGGGAAGTAGAAAAGCTGCTTGGAAAAGACATATGAAAGCATGTGAAAGGAGGGGGTGAGAGACAGAGATTAGACTGGGGCAACATGGAGAAAGACACCAACACAGGCGGAGGGTGAAATTGGGCGAGGGTGGCGGTGCAGCACAGACAATGCCACATTTGCCACCTGTTTTGTGCATCGCAGCCCCCAGCCTCCCCCACCACACTCCAACGTTCAGCTCCAGGAGGTCAGCAGAGTAGAATGCTGGGCGTGTGGGCAGAAGAGCTATCCTGTCTGATTTCCCTTCCCCGCCTGTGTCCGTTTCCACCTCCTGATTGGCCAAGTGGGCCATTTCTGGGCTGTAGTAATATGATGAGAGGATGAAGAGAGCATGAGCGGGAGCTTTAAAAGACAGCAACCAATGGGATTGAGCTTTTGCGTATTAATGAAATTTGGATTGGCAGATTTTCAGTGGCTCAGAGTTCTCCCCATGCCCACTCAGGCAAGGACTGAAGAAGGGGTAAAGTTTCTCGGTGAAAAGGTCAGTGAAAGTGTGGAGATGGGACATGTTGTCTGCATTGTAGAAGGACACCTGCCCGCCCTCATAGTCCAGGTACACTCCTATCTTCCGGGGCCTCGCATTCAGCCTGAGACGGGTACGAGGCAGAGACCCAGCCTTGTAATCATTGCCATTTCTCAGCCACACGATCCAGTATCCAGCCTGCGGAATGGCCGTGATATCCCCTTTCCTGTTGATGGACTCCTTCACCACTCCCACATCCCACTCGGTGCTCTCTCCCACCACCACCTCCCAATAATGCCTCCCCGATGTGAACCCCTGAGAACCTAGCACACAGAGGGAGGGATTGAACCGCTCTGGAGTGTCAGGGAGCTGCTGCTGCTTGTTTGCATATCTGACACTGGTCAGGTCTTCGGATATGAGGAGCCAGGAATGAGCTGTCTTCGGGTTCAGGGTCACCGAAGCTGGAACTGGCAAAGAGAGAGAGCGAGAGAGAGAGAGGAGAGATAACAAGTGAGTAAATAACAAAGTGTTTCGTAAAGCTATAGATTCCATTTATCTAAACTCTAAGTGGTTTTACTCATTAAAGATTACATTTTACTATATATCAGAAACAAAATAATGCAGATGCTGGAAATCTGAAATTTTAAAACGTTGTTGTCAGTCAACAGCAAGTCAATGACTGTGGAGAGAGAAACAGAGTTAACGTTTCAGGTCAATAACCTTTTATTTCAGAACAGGGAACAGCTTGAGACGAAATAGGTTTTAAGCAAGTACAGACTTGGAGGAAGGAGGTAGGGTAAAACCAGTGCTGTTCCCAACCCTGTCAATTTCCCCAAAAGGCACGTTAAAATTGCCCAGAATTGAACCGTTGTCATGAACAAGACGATAGTTCGCTCGTTTAAAAGGCATTCTTTCACGGGATGTGGGTGTCCCTGGCTGAGCCCAGCATTTATTGCCCATCCCTAATTGCCCTTGAGAAGGTGGTGGGGAGCTGCCTTCTTGAACCGCTGCAGTCCATGTGGTGTAGGTACACCCACTGTGCTTTTGGGGAGGGAGTTCCAGGATTTTGACCCAGCAACAGTGAAGGAACGGTGATATATTTCCAAGTCAGGATGGTGAGTGGCTTGGAGGGGAACGTCCAGGTGGTGGTGTTCCCATCTATCTGCTGCCCTTGTCCTTCTAGATGGTAGTGGTCATGGGTTTGGAAGGTGCTGTTGAAGGAGCCTTGTGAGTTTCTGCAGTGCACCTTGTAGATGGTACACACTGTGTGTCGGTGGTGAAGAGAGTGATTGTTTGTGGAAAGGGTGTCAATCATGTGGGCTGCTTTGTCCTGGCTGGTGTCAAGCTTCTCGAGTGTTGTTAGTGCTGAACTCATCCAGGCAAGTAGGGAATATTCCATCACATTTCTGACTTGTGCCTTGTAGATGGAGCCCATTAAAAGCCGAGAGCACAGTACAAATAAAAGTACCAGAGATGGTTAGGAACCAGATGTGAGAGATTTATAAAAAGCTAAGAAGCAATTGTTCTAATGACAAATATTTATGAACAAAATATTTTGGGTTGTTGCAGTAAGGGCTAACACAAAATAAATTAGAGTTGAAATCTTCCCCTTATTGCAACTGTTAGCAAGTCTGAAAATACTGAAACAAAAACAAAAATTGCTGGAAAAACTCAGCAGGTTTGACAGCATCTGCGGAGAGGAATACAGTTAACGTTTCGAGTCCATATGACCCTTTATCAGAACAGTATCTGATAATACTGATGCCATTCAAAGTTTTCATTATACAATGTCGCACTGCCCCCTGACGGCAATATAGACGTACTACAGAAATTATTGTTACACTTCGATAAGAAACATCCGCTTGAATGTCACTTGTATGGTTATAGATTCAGAGTTTTCCTTTTCCTCTTTGGTTAGGGAGGTGCCTGACATGAGCTGAAACCAAAGCTTAAACGTCTCCAAACTAAGCTATTAAAAAAATTTACATGCGACAGTTTCCGTTTGCACAGCACTGCTACTACTCTAACCCTATGGACACCCAACACCCACCCGACCAGCCCAAATCACTGACTGACGGGCTGGCAAGAGTTTAGTGCAGCATGGCTGCTGGAACCTCACTAGTGCTGGTAAGCATGTTCTCGACCCATTAGCAGGGTTAGTGTACAGGGTTATCTGAAGTCAGATGGAAGGAATCCCAGCTCTCCACATCAGTCCAGCCCTTCGAGATCCCATTTTTGAGGTAGGAATTGTTAGGACATATGAACATAAGAAATAGGAGCAGGAGTGGACCAAAAGGCCCAGCGAGCTGACTCAGCCATTCAATACAACCATGGCTGATATTGGTCTTCATCTCCATTTTCCCACCTGTTCCCCCTATTCCTTAATTCCCTGAGAGACCAAAATTCTGTCTATCCCAGCCTTAAATATATTCAATGATGGAGAATCCACAACCCTCTGGGGTAGAGAATTCCAAGGGTTCAACCCTTTGAGTGAAGTAATTTCTCCTCATCTCAGTCCTTGTCCTTTTTTTTTATTCATTCACGGGATGTGGGTGTTGCTGGCTGGGCCAGCATTTATCGCCCATCCCTAATTGCCCTTGAGAAGGTGGTGGTGAGCTGCCTTCTTGAACCGCTGCAATCCATGTGGTGTAGGTACACCCACAGTGCTGTTAGGACAGGAGTTCCAGGATTTTGACCCAGCGACAGTGAAGGAACGGTGATATATTTCCAAGTCAGGATGGTGAGTGACTTGGAGGGGAACTTCCAGGTGGTGGTGCTCCCATCTATCTGCTGCCCTTGTCCTTCTAGATGGTAGTGGTCATGAGTTTGGAAGGTGCTGTCGAAGGGGCCTTGGTGAATTCCTGCAGTGCATCTCGTAGATGGTACACACTGCTGCTACTGTATGTCAGCGGTTGAGGGAGTGAATGTTTGTGGATGAGGTGCCAATCAAATGGGCTGCTTTGTCCTGGAAGGTGTCAAGATTTTTGAGTGATGTTGGAGCTGCACTCATCCAAGCAAGTGAAGAGTATTCCATCACACTTATGCCTTGTAGATGGTGGACAGGCTTTGGGGAGTCAGGAGGTGGATTACTCGCCACACGATTCCTAGCCTCTGACCTGCTCTCGTAGCCACAGTATTTATATGGCTAGTCCAGTTCAGTTTCTGGTCAATGATAACCTCCAGGATGTTGATAGTGGGAGATTCAGTGATGATAATGCCATCGAACATCAGGGGGCGATGGTTGGATTCTCTCTTATTGGAGATCATCATTGCCTGACACGAATGTTACATGCTACTTGTCAGCCCAAGCCTGGATACTGTCCAGGTCTTGCTGCATTTGGACATTAACTGCTTCAGTATCTGAGGAGTTGTGAATGGTGCTGAACATCTTGCAATCATCAGCAAACATCTGACTTTATGATGGAAGGAAGGTAATTGATAGAGCAGCTGAAGATGGTTGGGCCAAGGACACTACCCTGAGGAACTCCCGCGGTGATGTCCTGGAGCTGAGATGACTGACCAACAACCACAACCATCTTCCTTTGTGTTAGGTATGACTCCAACAAATAGAGTTTTCCCCCTGATTTCCATTGACTCCAGTTTTGCTGGGGCTCCTTGATGCCACACTCTGTCAAATGCTGCCTTGATGTCAAGGGCAGTCACTCTCACCTCACCTAAGGAGCTCAGCTCTTTTGTCCATGTTTGAACCAAGGCTGTAATGAGGTCAGGAGTTGAGTGGCCCTGGCAGAATACAAACTGGGCATCAGTGAGCAGGTTATTGCTAAGCAAGTGCCGCCTGATAGCACTGTTGATGGCGCCTTCTATCACTTAACTGATGATCGAGAGTAGACTCGTGATGGGTTGGATTTGTCCTGCTTTTTGTGGACAGGACATACCTGGGCAATTTTCCACATAGCCAGGCAGGTGCCAGTGTTGTAGCTGTACTGGAACAGCTTGGCTAGGGGCACGGAAAGTTCTGGAGCACAAGTCTTCAGTCCTATAAGTACTGAGACTGTGTCCCCATGTTTTGAATTGCCCAACCAGCAGAAACAACCTTTCAGTGTCCACCCTGTCGAGCCACTTCAGAAATTGTATGTTCTTCAAAACTCCAGAGAATGTAAGCCAAGTTCAGTCAGCCTGTCATCATAGGACAGGGGCCAATTTAGTGAATCTTCGTTGTGCCACCTCCAATTCAAGTATATCTTTTCTTAAATGTGGAGACCAAACTGCACACAGTATTCCAGATGTGGTCTCACCAAAACCATGCACAACTGTAGCAAGTTCTGTATTCTTATATGCCAATCCCCTTGCAATAAAAGTCAGCGTGCCATTTGCCTTCCTCATTGCTGGTTGTACCTGCATGCTAACTTTCAGAGATCCTTGTATGAGCACACCCATGTTTCTCTGAATATCAACCTTTACACATTTGACACCTTTTAAAAAATATTGTGCTTTTCTATTCTTTTGACCAAAGCGAATAACTTCACATTTCCCCACGTTATACTCCATCTGCCATCTTGTTGCCCACTCACCTAACCTGCCTCTATGGCTTTGTGTCCTCCTCACAACTTACATTCCCACCTAGGTTTGTATGATAGTAAACTTTGATACATTACCCTCTGACTCTTCATCTGAGTCATTAATATAGGTTGTAAATAGCTGAGGGCCCAGCACTGATCCTTGCAGCACTCCACCAGTCACAACTTGCCAACTTGAGAATGCCCCATTTACACCTACATTTTGCTTTCTGTCTGTTAGCCAATCCTCTATCCACGCTAATATATTACTTCCCCAGATTCATGAGCCCTAAACTTGCCCATTGACCTTTGGTCTGGCACCTTATTGAATGCCTTTCGAAAATCCAGGTATACTACATCTACTGGTTCCCCTTTATTTACACTTTATTTACTAATTACATCCTGAACAAACTCTAATAAATTTACACATCAACCAAACCAGATGTATGTTAGCTGTAACTAAGTAAAATTATAATGCCAGAGGTCAGGCAGCAATTTCCTTCAGCATGTCAATTAGTGTCAATGCTTTCTTTTTCAGGTTGCATGACAAGTGAGAGTACTCTTGACTTGTGCTGATCCTGATATAGGATTACATGGAAGGTTCATTGCTCTCCATGAACCAGAGAGTGCTCCTTCAACAATATTCTTCCCTCCATCAACAGCACCAATGCTGACATATACCTGATTGAAGTTTGTGGGAACTTACTGTGCACAAATTGGCTGCTGTGTTTCTTGCATTGCAGCACTTCAAAACTATTTAACTGGCTTTTAACTGGCCCTTGGGGACATTCTGAGGTTGTGAAAATCGCTATATAAATGCAAATCTTTCTTCCTTTCCAAACTTCTGCTGTCAGGCTTGCCATCTTAGAGATAAATGTCGCTTAAAGAGAATCAGTCTACTTCACCGCTCTTAAAAAAGGAAGGTTTATGAGAAATTTGAATGCCTGTTACTGTACAAAGTAAAAGTTTGAATCTCCTGTGAGTAGAATGGTTACTAAAGGTTTTCGTGACAATGCCCCGAAATCTATCCACTAACCTGCCTCGAAACCAGGAAGAAAGTGTATCAAGTCCCAGGGCGAGGGATGAAGGCAGCTGGGACTAAATCTTCACTTATACTCCAGGGTGTTTGTGGATCCACCAGCCGCTGTATATCACACCAAATTTTCATATCCTTTGAAGGAGAGTGGAAGCCTACACCCTCGGCCAGGGAGCCTACACCCTCGACCAGGAGCCTGCACCCTCGAACAGGAGCCTGCACCCTCGAACAGGAGCCTACACCCTCGACCAGGAGCCTACACCCTCGACCAGGAGCCTACACCCTCGGCCAGGAGCCAGCACACTTGACCAGGAGCCTACACC
Source organism: Carcharodon carcharias (assembly GCF_017639515.1). Lineage (NCBI taxonomy): Eukaryota > Metazoa > Chordata > Chondrichthyes > Lamniformes > Lamnidae > Carcharodon > Carcharodon carcharias. The sequence goes on from NC_054485.1 coordinate 108,607,297, forward strand.
CTCGACCAGGAGCCTACACCCTCGGCCAAGAGCCTGCACCCTCGACCAGGAGCTAACACCCTAGACAAGGACCCTACACCCTCGACCAGGAGCCTGCACCCTCGACCAGGGAGACTACACCCTCGACCAGGGAGCCTGCACCTCAACCAGGAGCCTGCACCTCGACCAGGAGCTAACACCCTAGACCAGGACCCCACACCCTAGACCAGGGAGACTGCACCTCGACCAGGAGACTACACCCTCGACCAGGAGCCTGCACCTTCGACCAGGAGCTAACACCCTCGACCAGGAGCCTACACCCTCGACGAGGAGCCTAAACCCTCGACCAGGAGCCTACACCCTCGACCAGGAGCCTACACCCTCGACCAGGAGCCTGCACCCTCGACCAGGAGCCTACACCCTCGACCAGGAGTCTGCACCTTCAACCAGGAGCCTACACCCTCGACCAGGAGACTACACCCTCGACCAGGAGCCGACACCCTCGACCAGGGAGCCTACACCCTCGACCAGGAGCCTGCACCCTCGACCAGGGAGCCTACACCCTCGACCAGGGAGCCTACACCCTCGACCAGGGAGACTACACCCTCGACCAGGAGACTACACCCTTGACCAGGGAGACTACACCCTCGACCAGGAGTCTACACCTCGACCAGGAGCCTGCACCTCGACCAGGAGACTACACCATCGACCAGGAGCCTACACCCTCGACCAGGAGCCTACACCCTCGACCAGGAGCCTGCACCTTCGACCAGGAGCTAACACCATCGACCAGGAGCCTACACCCTCGACCAGGAGCCTGCATCCTCGACCAGGAGCCTACACCCTCGACCAGGGAGCCTACACCCTCGACCAGGAGCCTGCACACTCGACCAGGAACTAATACCCTCGACCAGGAGACTACACCCTCGATCAGGAGCCTACACCCTCGACCAGGAGCCTACAACCTTGATCAGGAGCCTACACCCTCGATCAGGAGCCTGCACCCTCGACCAGGAGCCTACACCCTCGATCAGGAGCCTGCACCCTCGATCAGGAGCCTGCACCCTCGATCAGGAGCCTGCACCCTCGATCAGGAGCCTACACCCTCGACCAGGAGCCTACAGCCTCAATCAGGAGCCTACTCCCTCGATCAGGAGCCTGCACCCTCGATCAGGAGCCTACACCCTCGATCAGGAGCCTGCACCCTCGATCAGGAGCCTACACCCTCGACCAGGAGCCTGCACCCTCGAACAGGAGCCTACACCCTCGACCAGGAGCCTGCACCCTCGACCAGGAGCCTGCACCCTCGACCAGGAGCCTACACCCTCGACCAGGAGCCTGCACCCTCGACCAGGGAGACTACACCCTCGACCAGGAGCCTACACCCTCGACCAGGAGCGTACACCCGCGACCAGGAACCTGCATCCTCGACCAGGGAGACTACACCCTCGACCAGGGAGACTACACCCTCGACCAGGGAGACTACACCCTCGACCAGGGAGACTACACCCTCGACCAGGAGCCTACACCCTCGACCAGGAGACCACACACTCGACCAGGGAGACTACACCCTCGACCAGGAGCCTACACCCTCGACCAGGAGTCTGCACCCTCGACCAGGAGCCTACACCCTTAACCAGAAGCCTGCACCCTCGACCAGGGAGCCTGCACCCTCGACCAGGAGCCTACGCACTCGACCAGGGAGCCTGCACCTCGACCAAGAGCCTGCACCCTCGACCAGGGAGCCTGCACCTCGACCAGGAGCCTACACCCTCGACCAGGACCCTACACCCTCGACCAGGACCCTACACCCTCGGCCAGGAGCCTACACCCTCGACAAAGAGCCTGCACCCTCGACCAGGAACGTACACCCTCGACCAGGAGCCTGCACCCTCGACCAAGAGCCTGCACCCTCAACCAGGAACGTGCACCCTCGACCAGGAGCCTACACCCTCGACCAGGAGCCTGCACCCTCGACCAGGAGCCTGCACCCTCGACCAGGACCCTACACCCTCGACCAGGAGCCTACACCCTCGACCAGGAGCCTGCACCCTCGACCAAGAGCCTGCACCTCGACCAGGAGCCTGCACCCTCGACCAGGGAGACTACACCCTCGACCAGGAGCCTACACCCTCGACCAGGGAGCCTACACCCTCAACCAGGGAGACTACACCCTCGACCAGGAACGTACAACCTCGATCAGGAGCCTGAACCTCGACCAGGAGCTAACACCCTAGACCAGGACCCCACACCCTAGACCAGGGAGCCTGCACCTCGACCAGGAGCCTACACCCTCGACCAGGAGCCTGCACCTTCGACCAGGAGCTAACACCCTCGACCAGGAGCCTACACCCTCGACCAGGAGCCTGCAACCTCGACCAGGAGCCTACACCCTCGACCAGGAGTCTGCACCTTCAACCAGGAGCCTACACCCTCGACCAGGAGCCTGCAACCTCGAACAGGAGCCTACACCCTCGACCAGGAGCCTGCACCCTCGACCAGGAGCCTGCACCCTCGACCAGGAGACTACACCCTTGACCAGGAGCCTGCACCCTCGACCAGGAGCCTACACCCTCGACCAGGGAGACTACACCCTCGACCAGGAGCCTACACCCTCGACCAGGAGCGTACACCCTCGACCAGGAACCTGCATCCTCGACCAGGGAGACTACACCCTCGACCAGGAGCCTACACCCTCGACCAGGAGCCTACACACTCGACCAGGGAGACTACACCCTCGACCAGGAGCCTACACCCTCGACCAGGAGTCTGCACCCTCGACCAGGGAGCCTGCTCCCTCGACCAGGAGCCTACACCCTTGACCAGAAGCCTGCACCCTCGACCAGAGAGCCCGCACCCTCGACCAGGAGCCTACGCACTCGACCAGGGAGCCTGCACCTCGACCAGGAGCCTACACCCTCGACCAGGAACCTACACCCTCGACCAGGACCCTACACCCTCGGCCAGGAGCCTACACCCTCGACCAAGAGCCTGCACCCTCGACCAGGAACGTACACCCTCGACCAGGAGCCTGCACCCTCGATCAGGAGCCTGCACCCTCGATCAGGAGCCTACACCCTCGACCAGGAGCCTACAGCCTCGATCAGGAGCCTACGCCCTCGATCAGGAGCCTACACCCTCGACCAGGAGCCTGCAACCTCGAACAGGAGCCTACACCCTCGACCAGGAGCCTGCACCCTCGACCAGGAGCCTGCACCCTCGACCAGGAGCCTGCACCCTCGACCAGGAGCCTGCACCCTCGACCAGGAGCCTACAACCTCGACCAGGAGCCTACAACCTCGACCAGGAGCCTACACCCTCGATCAGGAGCCTGCACCCTCGACCAGGAGCCTACACCCTCGATCAGGAGCCTGCACCCTCGATCAGGAGCCTGCACCCTCGATCAGGAGCCTACACCCTCGACCAGGAGCCTACAGCCTCGATCAGGAGCCTACGCCCTCGATCAGGAGCCTACACCCTCGACCAGGAGCCTGCAACCTCGAACAGGAGCCTACACCCTCGACCAGGAGCCTACACCCTCGACCAGGGAGACTACACCCTCGACCAGGAGCCTACACCCTCGACCAGGAGCGTACACCCTCGACCAGGAACCTGCATCCTCGACCAGGGAGACTACACCCTCGACCAGGAGCCTACACCCTCGACCAGGAGCCTACACCCTCGACCAGGAGCCTGCACCTTCGACCAGGAGCTAACACCATCGACCAGGAGCCTACACCCTCGACCAGGAGCCTGCATCCTCGACCAGGAGCCTACACCCTCGACCAGGGAGCCTACACCCTCGACCAGGAGCCTGCACACTCGACCAGGAACTAATACCCTCGACCAGGAGACTACACCCTCGATCAGGAGCCTACACCCTCGACCAGGAGCCTACAACCTCGATCAGGAGCCTACACCCTCGATCAGGAGCCTGCACCCTCGACCAGGAGCCTACACCCTCGATCAGGAGCCTGCACCCTCGATCAGGAGCCTGCACCCTCGATCAGGAGCCTGCACCCTCGACCAGGAGCCTACAGCCTCGATCAGGAGCCTACGCCCTCGATCAGGAGCCTGCACCCTCGATCAGGAGCCTACACCCTCGATCAGGAGCCTGCACCCTCGATCAGGAGCCTACACCCTCGACCAGGAGCCTGCAACCTCGAACAGGAGCCTACACCCTCGACCAGGAGCCTGCACCCTCGACCAGGAGCCTGCACCCTCGACCAGGAGCCTGCACCCTCGACCAGGAGACTACACCCTCGACCAGGAGCCTGCACTCTCGACCAGGAGCCTACACCCTCGACCAGGGAGACTACACCCTCGACCAGGAGCCTACACCCTCGACCAGGAGCGTACACCCTCGACCAGGAACCTGCATCCTCGACCAGGGAGACTACACCCTCGACCAGGAGCCTACACCCTCGACCAGGAGCCTACACACTCGACCAGGGAGACTACACCCTCGACCAGGAGCCTGCACCCTCGACCAAGAGCCTGCACCCTCGACCAGGAACGTGCACCCTCGACCAGGAGCCTACACCCTCGACCAGGAGCCTGCACCTTCGACCAGGAGCTAACACCATCGACCAGGAGCCTACACCCTCGACCAGGAGCCTGCATCCTCGACCAGGAGCCTACACCCTCGACCAGGGAGCCTACACCCTCGACCAGGAGCCTGCACACTCGACCAGGAACTAATACCCTCGACCAGGAGACTACACCCTCGATCAGGAGCCTACACCCTCGACCAGGAGCCTACAACCTTGATCAGGAGCCTACACCCTCGATCAGGAGCCTGCACCCTCGACCAGGAGCCTACACCCTCGATCAGGAGCCTACACCCTCGATCAGGAGCCTGCACACTCGATCAGGAGCCTACACCCTCGATCAGGAGCCTACACACTCGACCAGGAGACTACAGCCTCGATCAGGAGCCTACGCCCTCGACCAGGAGTCTGCACCCTCGACCAGGGAGCCTGCACCCTCGATCCAGGAGCCTAGCACCCTCGATCAGGAAGCCTACACCCTCGACCAGGAGCCTGCACCCTCGACCAGGAGCCTACGCACTCGACCAGGAGCCTGCACCTCGACCAAGGAGCCTGCACCCTCGACCAGGAGCCTGCACCTCGACCAGGAGCCTGCACCCTCGACCAGGGAGCCTACACCCTCGACCAGGAGCCTACACCCTCGACCAGGAGCCGTGCACCCTCGACCAGGACCCTACATCCCTCGACCAGGAGGACTACACCCTCGACCAGGAGCCTGCACCCTCGACCAGGGAGCCTACACCCTCGACCAGGAGCCTGCACCCTCGACCAGGAGCCTGCACCCTCGACCAGGAGCCTACACCCTCGACCAGGAGACTACACCCTCGACCAGGAGCCTACACCCTCGACCAGGGAGCCTACACCCTCAACCAGGGAGACTACACCCTCGACCAGGAACGTACAACCTCGATCAGGAGCCTGAAACTCGACCAGGAGCTAACACCCTAGACCAGGACCCCACACCCTAGACCAGGGAGCCTGCACCTCGACCAGGAGCCTACACCCTCGACCAGGAGCCTGCACCTTCGACCAGGAGCTAACACCCTCGACCAGGAGCCTACACCCTCGACCAGGAGCCTGCAACCTCGACCAGGAGCCTACACCCTCGACCAGGAGACTGCACCTTCAACCAGGAGCCTACACCCTCGACCAGGAGACTACACCCTCGACCAGGAGCCTACACCCTCGACCAGGGAGCCTACACCCTCGACCAGGAGCCTGCACCCTCGACCAGGGAGAGTACACCCTCGACCAGGGAGCCTACACCCTCGACCAGGGAGACTACACCCGTGACCAGGGAGACTACACCCTCGACCAGGAGACTACACCCTCGACCAGGGAGACTACACCCTCGACCAGGAGTCTACACCTCGACCAGGAGCCTGCACCTCGACCAGGAGCCTACACCCTCGACCAGGAGCCTGCACCTTCGACCAGGAGCTAACACCATCGACCAGGAGCCTACACCCTCGACCAGGAGCCTGCATCCTCGACCAGGAGCCTACACCCTCGACCAGGGAGCCTACACCCTCGACCAGGAGCCTGCACACTCGACCAGGAACTAATACCCTCGACCAGGAGACTACACCCTCGATCAGGAGCCTACACCCTCGACCAGGAGCCTACAACCTCGATCAGGAGCCTACACCCTCGATCAGGAGCCTGCACCCTCGACCAGGAGCCTACACCCTCGATCAGGAGCCTGCACCCTCGATCAGGAGCCTGCACCCTCGATCAGGAGCCTGCACCCTCGACCAGGAGCCTACAGCCTCGATCAGGAGCCTACGCCCTCGATCAGGAGCCTGCACCCTCGATCAGGAACCTACACCCTCGATCAGGAGCCTGCACCCTCGATCAGGAGCCTACACCCTCGACCAGGAGCCTGCAACCTCGAACAGGAGCCTACACCCTCGACCAGGAGCCTGCACCCTCGACCAGGAGCCTGCACCCTCGACCAGGAGCCTGCACCCTCGACCAGGAGACTACACCCTCGACCAGGAGCCTGCACCCTCGACCAGGAGCCTACACCCTCGACCAGGGAGACTACACCCTCGACCAGGAGCCTACACCCTCGACCAGGAGCGTACACCCTCGACCAGGAACCTGCATCCTCGACCAGGGAGACTACACCCTCGACCAGGAGCCTACACCCTCGACCAGGAGCCTACACACTCGACCAGGGAGACTACACCCTCGACCAGGAGCCTGCACCCTCGACCAAGAGCCTGCACCCTCGACCAGGAACGTGCACCCTCGACCAGGAGCCTACACCCTCGACCAGGAGCCTGCACCTTCGACCAGGAGCTAACACCATCGACCAGGAGCCTACACCCTCGACCAGGAGCCTGCATCCTCGACCAGGAGCCTACACCCTCGACCAGGGAGCCTACACCCTCGACCAGGAGCCTGCACACTCGACCAGGAACTAATACCCTCGACCAGGAGACTACACCCTCGATCAGGAGCCTACACCCTCGACCAGGAGCCTACAACCTTGATCAGGAGCCTACACCCTCGATCAGGAGCCTGCACCCTCGACCAGGAGCCTGCACCCTCGATCAGGAGCCTACACCCTCGATCAGGAGCCTGCACCCTCGATCAGGAGCCTGCACCCTCGATCAGGAGCCTACACCCTCGACCAGGAGCCTACAGCCTCAATCAGGAGCCTACGCCCTCGATCAGGAGCCTGCACCCTCGATCAGGAGCCTACACCCTCGATCAGGAGCCTGCACCCTCGATCAGGAGCCTACACCCTCGACCAGGAGCCTGCACCCTCGAACAGGAGACTACACCCTCGACCAGGAGCCTGCACCCTCGACCAGGACAGGAGCCTGCACCCCTCGACCAGGAGCCTACACCCTCGACCAGGAGCCTGCACCCTCGACCAGGGAGACTACACCCTCGACCAGGAGCCTACACCCTCGACCAGGAGCGTACACCAGCGACCAGGAACCTGCATCCTCGACCAGGGAGACTACACCCTCGACCAGGAGCCTGCACCCTCGACCAGGGAGACGACACCCTCGACCAGGGAGACTACACCATCGACCAGGGAGACTACACCCTCGACCAGGAGCCTACACCCTCGACCAGGAGCCTACACCCTCGACCAGGAGCCTACACACTCGACCAGGGAGACTACACCCTCGACCAGGAGCCTACACCCTCGACCAGGAGTCTGCACCCTCGACCAGGGAGCCTGCTCCCTCGACCAGGAGCCTACACCCTTAACCAGAAGCCTGCACCCTCGACCAGGGAGCCTGCACCCTCGACCAGGAGCCTACGCACTCGACCAGGGAGCCTGCACCTCGACCAAGAGCCTACACCCTCGACCAGGACCCTACACCCTCGACCAGGACCCTACACCCTCGGCCAGGAGCCTACACCCTCGACAAAGAGCCTGCACCCTCGACCAGGAACGTACACCCTCGACCAGGAGCCTGCACCCTCGACCAAGAGCCTGCACCCTCAACCAGGAACGTGCACCCTCGACCAGGAGCCTACACCCTCGACCAGGAGCCTGCACCCTCGACCAGGAGCCTGCACCCTCGACCAGGACCCTACACCCTCGACCAGGAGCCTTCACCCTCGACCAGGAGCCTGCACCCTCGACCAAGAGCCTGCACCTCGACCAGGAGCCTGCACCCTCGACCAGGGAGACTACACCCTCGACCAGGAGCCTACACCCTCGACCAGGGAGCCTACACCCTCAACCAGGGAGACTACACCCTCGACCAGGAACGTACAACCTCGATCAGGAGCCTGAACCTCGACCAGGAGCTAACACCCTAGACCAGGACCCCACACCCTAGACCAGGGAGCCTGCACCTCGACCAGGAGCCTACACCCTCGACCAGGAGCCTGCACCTTCGACCAGGAGCTAACACCCTCGACCAGGAGCCTACACCCTCGACCAGGAGCCTGCAACCTCGACCAGGAGCCTACACCCTCGACCAGGAGTCTGCACCTTCAACCAGGAGCCTACACCCTCGACCAGGAGCCTGCAACCTCGAACAGGAGCCTACACCCTCGACCAGGAGCCTGCACCCTCGACCAGGAGCCTGCACCCTCGACCAGGAGACTACACCCTTGACCAGGAGCCTGCACCCTCGACCAGGAGCCTACACCCTCGACCAGGGAGACTACACCCTCGACCAGGAGCCTACACCCTCGACCAGGAGCGTACACCCTCGACCAGGAACCTGCATCCTCGACCAGGGAGACTACACCCTCGACCAGGAGCCTACACCCTCGACCAGGAGCCTACACACTCGACCAGGGAGACTACACCCTCGACCAGGAGCCTACACCCTCGACCAGGAGTCTGCACCCTCGACCAGGGAGCCTGCTCCCTCGACCAGGAGCCTACACCCTTGACCAGAAGCCTGCACCCTCGACCAGAGAGCCCTGCACCCTCGACCAGGAGCCTACGCACTCGACCAGGGAGCCTGCACCTCGACCAGGAGCCTACACCCTCGACCAGGACCCTACACCCTCGACCAGGACCCTACACCCTCGGCCAGGAGCCTACACCCTCGACCAAGAGCCTGCACCCTCGACCAGGAACGTACACCCTCGACCAGGAGCCTGCACCCTCGATCAGGAGCCTGCACCCTCGATCAGGAGCCTACACCCTCGACCAGGAGCCTACAGCCTCGATCAGGAGCCTACGCCCTCGATCAGGAGCCTACACCCTCGACCAGGAGCCTGCAACCTCGAACAGGAGCCTACACCCTCGACCAGGAGCCTGCACCCTCGACCAGGAGCCTGCACCCTCGACCAGGAGCCTGCACCCTCGACCAGGAGACTACACCCTCGACCAGGAGCCTGCACCCTCGACCAGGAGCCTACAACCTCGACCAGGAGCCTACAACCTCGACCAGGAGCCTACACCCTCGATCAGGAGCCTGCACCCTCGACCAGGAGCCTACACCCTCGATCAGGAGCCTGCACCCTCGATCAGGAGCCTGCACCCTCGATCAGGAGCCTACACCCTCGACCAGGAGCCTACAGCCTCGATCAGGAGCCTACGCCCTCGATCAGGAGCCTACACCCTCGACCAGGAGCCTGCAACCTCGAACAGGAGCCTACACCCTCGACCAGGAGCCTACACCCTCGACCAGGGAGACTACACCCTCGACCAGGAGCCTACACCCTCGACCAGGAACCTGCACCCTCGACCAGGAACCTGCACCCTCGACCAGGGAGACTACACCCTCGACCAGGAGCCTACACCCTCGACCAGGAGCCTACACCCTCGACCAGGAGCCTGCACCCTCGACCAGGAGCTAACACCATCGACCGGGAGCCTACACCCTCGACCAGGAGCCTGCATCCTCGACCAGGAGCCTACACCCTCGACCAGGGAGCCTACACCCTCGACCAGGAGCCTGCACACTCGACCAGGAACTAATACCCTCGACCAGGAGACTACACCCTCGATCAGGAGCCTACACCCTCGACCAGGAGCCTACAACCTCGATCAGGAGCCTACACCCTCGATCAGGAGCCTGCACCCTCAACCAGGAGCCTACACCCTCGATCAGGAGCCTGCACCCTCGATCAGGAGCCTGCACCCTCGATCAGGAGCCTGCACCCTCGACCAGGAGCCTACAGCCTCGATCAGGAGCCTACGCCCTCGATCAGGAGCCTGCACCCTCGATCAGGAGCCTACACCCTCGATCAGGAGCCGGCACCCTCGATCAGGAGCCTACACCCTCGACCAGGAGCCTGCAACCTCGAACAGGAGCCTACACCCTCGACCAGGAGCCTGCACCCTCGACCAGGAGCCTGCACCCTCGACCAGGAGCCTGCACCCTCGACCAGGAGACTACACCCTCGACCAGGAGCCTGCACCCTCGACCAGGAGCCTACACCCTCGACCAGGGAGACTACACCCTCGACCAGGTGCCTACACCCTCGACCAGGAGCGTACACCCTCGACCAGGAACCTGCATCCTCGACCAGGGAGACTACACCCTCGACCAGGAGCCTACACCCTCGACCAGGAGCCTACACACTCGACCAGGGAGACTACACCCTCGACCAGGAGCCTGCACCCTCGACCAAGAGCCTGCACCCTCGACCAGGAACGTGCACCCTCGACCAGGAGCCTACACCCTCGACCAGGAGCCTGCACCTTCGACCAGGAGCTAACACCATCGACCAGGAGCCTACACCCTCGACCAGGAGCCTGCATCCTCGACCAGGAGCCTACACCCTCGACCAGGGAGCCTACACCCTCGACCAGGAGCCTGCACACTCGACCAGGAACTAATACCCTCGACCAGGAGACTACACCCTCGATCAGGACCCTACACCCTCGACCAGGAGCCTACAACCTTGATCAGGAGCCTACACCCTCGATCAGGAGCCTGCACCCTCGACCAGGAGCCTACACCCTCGATCAGGAGCCTACACCCTCGATCAGGAGCCTGCACACTCGATCAGGAGCCTGCACCCTCGATCAGGAGCCTACACCCTCGACCAGGAGCCTACAGCCTCAATCAGGAGCCTACGCCCTCGATCAGGAGCCTGCACCCTCGATCAGGAGCCTACACCCTCGATCAGGAGCCTGCACCCTCGATCAGGAGCCTACACCCTCGACCAGGAGCCTGCACCCTCGAACAGGAGACTACACCCTCGACCAGGAGCCTGCACCCTCGACCAGGAGCCTGCACCCTCGACCAGGAGCCTACACCCTCGACCAGGAGCCTACACCCTCGACCAGGAGCCTGCACCCTCGACCAGGGAGACTACACCCTCGACCAGGAGCCTACACCCTCGACCAGGAGCGTACACCAGCGACCAGGAACCTGCATCCTCGACCAGGGAGACTACACCCTCGACCAGGAGCCTGCACCCTCGACCAGGGAGACGACACCCTCGACCAGGGAGACTACACCATCGACCAGGGAGACTACACCCTCGACCAGGAGCCTACACCCTCGACCAGGAGCCTACACCCTCGACCAGGAGCCTACACACTCGACCAGGGAGACTACACCCTCGACCAGGAGCCTACACCCTCGACCAGGAGTCTGCACCCTCGACCAGGGAGCCTGCTCCCTCGACCAGGAGCCTACACCCTTAACCAGAAGCCTGCACCCTCGACCAGGGAGCCTGCACCCTCGACCAGGAGCCTACGCACTCGACCAGGGAGCCTGCACCTCGACCAAGAGCCTACACCCTCGACCAGGACCCTACACCCTCGACCAGGACCCTACACCCTCGGCCAGGAGCCTACACCCTCGACAAAGAGCCTGCACCCTCGACCAGGAACGTACACCCTCGACCAGGGAGACTACACCCTCGACCAGGAGCCTACACCCTCGACCAGGAGTCTGCACCCTCGACCAGGGAGCCTGCACCTTGACCAAGAGCCTGCACCCTCGACCAGGGAGCCTGCACCTCGACCAGGAGCCTACACCCTCGACCAGGACCCTACACCCTCGACCAGGACCCTACACCCTCGGCCAGGAGCCTACACCCTCGACAACGAGCCTGCACCCTCGACCAGGAACGTACACCCTCGACCAGGAGCCTGCACCCTCGACCAAGAGCCTGCACCCTCGACCAAGAGCCTGCACCCTCGACCAGGAGCCTACACCCTCGACCAGGAGCCTGCACCCTCGACCAGGAGCCTGCACCCTCGACCAGGACCCTACACCCTCGACCAGGAGCCTACACCCTCGACCAGGAGCCTGCACCCTCGACCAAGAGCCTGCACCCTCGACCAGGAGCCTGCACCCTCGACCAGGGAGACTACACCCTCGACCAGGAGCCTACAACCTCGACCAGGAGCCTGCATCTTCAACCAGGAGCCTACACCCTCGACCAGGAGCCTGCAACCTCGAACAGGAGCCTACACCCTCGACCAGGAGCCTGCAACCTCGACCAGGAGCCTGCATCTTCAACCAGGAGCCTACACCCTCGACCAGGAGCCTGCAACCTCGAACAGGAGCCTACACCCTCGACCAGGAGTCTGCACCTTCAACCAGGAGCCTACACCCTCGACCAGGAGCCTGCAACCTCGAACAGGAGCCTACACCCTCGACCAGGAGCCTGCACCCTCGACCAGGAGCCTGCACCCTCGACCAGGAGACTACACGCTTGACCAGGAGCCTGCACCCTCGACCAGGAGCCTACACCCTCGACCAGGAGCCTACACCCTCGACCAGGGAGACTACACCCTCGACCAGGAGCCTACACCCTCGACCAGGAGCGTACACCCTCGACCAGGAACCTGCATCCTCGAGCAGGGAGACTACACCCTCGACCAGGAGCCTACACCCTCGACCAGGAGACTACACCCTCGACCAGGAGACTACACCCTCGACCAGGAGTCTACACCTCGACCAAGAGCCTGCACCTCGACCAGGAGCCTGCACCCTCGACCAGGGAGACTACACCCTCGACCAGGAGCCTACACCCTCGACCAGGGAGCCTACACCCTCAACCAGGGAGACTACACCCTCAACCAGGAACGTACAACCTCGATCAGGAGCCTGCACCTCGACCAGGAGCTAACACCCTAGACCAGGACCCCACATCCTAGACCAGGGAGCCTGCACCTCGACCAGGAGCCTACACCCTCGACCAGGAGCCTGCACCTTCGACCAGGAGCTAACATCCTCGACCTGGAGCCTACACCCTCGACCAGGAGCCTAAACCCTCGATCAGGAGCCTGCACCCTCGATCAGGAGCCTGCACCCTCGATCAGGAGCCTACACCCTCGACCAGGAGCCTACAGCCTCGATCAGGAGCCTACGCCCTCGATCAGGAGCCTGCACCCTCGATCAGGAGCCTACACCCTCGATCATGAGCCTGCACCCTCGATCAGGAGCCTACACCCTCGACCAGGAGCCAGCAAACTCGAACAGGAGCCTACACCCTCGACCAGGAGCCTGCACCCTCGACCAGGAGCCTGCACCCTCGACCAGGAGCCTACACCCTCGACCAGGAGCCTGCACCCTCGACCAGGAGCCTACACCCTTGACCAGGAGCCTACACCCTCGACCAGGGAGACTACACCCTCGACCAGGAGCCTACACCCTCGACGAGGAGCGTACACCCTCAACCAGGAACCTGCGCCCTCGACCAGGAGCCTACACCCTTGACCAGAAGCCTGCACCCTCGACCAGGGAGCCTGCACCCTCGACCAGGAGCCTACGCACTCGACCAGGGAGCCTGCACCTCGACCAAGAGCCTGCACCCTCGACCAGGGAGCCTGCACCTCGACCAGGAGCCTACACCCTCGACCAGGACCCTACACCCTCGACCAGGACCCTACACCCTCGGCCAGGAGCCTACACCCTCGACCAAGAGCCTGCACCCTCGACCAGGAACGTACACCCTCGACCAGGAGCCTGCACCCTCGACCAAGAGCCTGCACCCTCGACCAGGAACGTGCACTCTCGACCAGGAGCCTACAACCTCGACCAGGAGCCTACAACCTCGACCAGGAGCCTACACCCTCGATCAGGAGCCTGCACCCTCGACCAGGAGCCTACACCCTCGATCAGGAGCCTGCACCCTCGATCAGGAGCCTGCACCCTCGATCAGGAGCCTACACCCTCGACCAGGAGCCTACAGCCTCGATCAGGAGCCTACGCCCTCGATCAGGAGCCTACACCCTCGACCAGGAGCCTGCAACCTCGAACAGGAGCCTACACCCTCGACCAGGAGCCTACACCCTCGACCAGGAGCCTACACCCTCGACCAGGGAGACTACACCCTCGACCAGGAGCCTACACCCTCGACCAGGAGCGTACACCCTCGACCAGGAACCTGCATCCTCGACCAGGGAGACTACACCCTCGACCAGGAGCCTACACCCTCGACCAGGAGCCTACACACTCGACCAGGGAGACTACACCCTCGACCAGGAGCCTACACCCTCGACCAGGAGTCTGCACCCTCGACCAGGGAGCCTGCTCCCTCGACCAGGAGCCTACACCCTTGACCAGAAGCCTGCACCCTCGACCAGAGAGCCTGCACCCTCTACCAGGAGCCTACGCACTCGACCAGGGAGCCTGCACCTCGACCAGGAGCCTACACCCTCGACCAGGAGCCTGCACCTTCGACCAGGAGCTAACACCATCGACCAGGAGCCTACACCCTCGACCAGGAGCCTGCATCCTCGACCAGGAGCCTGCACACTCGACCAGGAGCCTACACCCTCGACCAGGAGCCTGCATCCTCGACCAGGAGCCTACACCCTCGACCAGGGAGCCTACACCCTCGACCAGGAGCCTGCACACTCGACCAGGAAATAATACCCTCGACCAAGAGACTACACCCTCGATCAGGAGCCTACACCCTCGACCAGGAGCCTACAACCTCGATCAGGAGCCTACACCCTCGATCAGGAGCCTGCACCCTCGACCAGGAGCCTACACCCTCGATCAGGAGCCTGCACCCTCGATCAGGAGCCTGCACCCTCGATCAGGAGCCTGCACCCTCGATCAGGAGCCTACACCCTCGACCAGGAGCCTACAGCCTCGATCAGGAGCTTACGCCCTCGATCAGGAGCCTGCACCCTCGATCAGGAGCCTGCACCCTCGATCAGGATCCTGCACCCTCGATCAGGAGCCTACACCCTCGACCAGGAGCCTGCACCCTCGAACAGGAGCCTACACCCTCGACCAGGAGCCTGCACCCTCAACCAGGAGCCTGCACCCTCGACCAGGAGCCTGCACCCTCGACCAGGAGCCTGCACCCTCGACCAGGAGCCTGCACCCTCGACCAGGAGCCTACACCCTCGACCAGGGAGACTACACCCTCGACCAGGAGCCTACACCCTCGACCAGGAGCGTTCACCCTCGACCAGGAACCTGCATCCTCGACCAGGGAGACTACACCCTCGACCAGGAGCCTACACCCTCGACCAGGAGCCTACACCCTCGACCAGGGAGACTACACCCTCGACCAGGAGCCTACACCCTCGACCAGGAGCCTACACCCTCGACCAGGAGTCTGCACCCTCGACCAGGGAGCCTGCACCTTGACCAAGAGCCTGCACCCTCGACCAGGGAGCCTGCACCTCGACCAGGAGCCTACACCCTCGACCAGGACCCTACACCCTCGACCAGGACCCTACACCCTCGGCCAGGAGCCTACACCCTCGACAAAGAGCCTGCACCCTCGACCAGGAACGTACACCCTCGACCAGGAGCCTGCACCCTCGACCAAGAGCCTGCACCCTCGACCAGGAACGTGCACCCTCGACCAGGAGCCTACACCCTCGACCAGGAGCCTGCACCCTCGACCAGGAGCCTGCACCCTCGACCAGGACCCTACACCCTCGACCAGGAGCCTACACCCTCGACCAGGAGCCTGCACCCTCGACCAAGAGCCTGCACCTCGACCAAGAGCCTGCACCTCGACCAGGAGCCTGCACCCTCGACCAGGGAGACTACACCCTCGACCAGGAGCCTACACCCTCGACCAGGGAGCCTACACCCTCAACCAGGGAGACTACACCCTCAACCAGGAACGTACAACCTCGATCAGGAGCCTGCACCTCGACCAGGAGCTAACACCCTAGACCAGGACCCCACATCCTAGACCAGGGAGCCTGCACCTCGACCAGGAGCCTACACCCTCGACCAGGAGCCTGCACCTTCGACCAGGAGCTAACATCCTCGACCTGGAGCCTACACCCTCGACCAGGAGCCTAAACCCTCGATCAGGAGCCTGCACCCTCGATCAGGAGCCTGCACCCTCGATCAGGAGCCTACACCCTCGACCAGGAGCCTACAGCCTCGATCAGGAGCCTACGCCCTCGATCAGGAGCCTGCACCCTCGATCAGGAGCCTACACCCTCGATCATGAGCCTGCACCCTCGATCAGGAGCCTACACCCTCGACCAGGAGCCAGCAAACTCGAACAGGAGCCTACACCCTCGACCAGGAGCCTGCACCCTCGACCAGGAGCCTGCACCCTCGACCAGGAGCCTACACCCTCGACCAGGAGCCTGCACCCTCGACCAGGAGCCTACACCCTTGACCAGGAGCCTACACCCTCGACCAGGGAGACTACACCCTCGACCAGGAGCCTACACCCTCGACGAGGAGCGTACACCCTCAACCAGGAACCTGCGCCCTCGACCAGGAGCCTACACCCTTGACCAGAAGCCTGCACCCTCGACCAGGGAGCCTGCACCCTCGACCAGGAGCCTACGCACTCGACCAGGGAGCCTGCACCTCGACCAAGAGCCTGCACCCTCGACCAGGGAGCCTGCACCTCGACCAGGAGCCTACACCCTCGACCAGGACCCTACACCCTCGACCAGGACCCTACACCCTCGGCCAGGAGCCTACACCCTCGACCAAGAGCCTGCACCCTCGACCAGGAACGTACACCCTCGACCAGGAGCCTGCACCCTCGACCAAGAGCCTGCACCCTCGACCAGGAACGTGCACTCTCGACCAGGAGCCTACAACCTCGACCAGGAGCCTACAACCTCGACCAGGAGCCTACACCCTCGATCAGGAGCCTGCACCCTCGACCAGGAGCCTACACCCTCGATCAGGAGCCTGCACCCTCGATCAGGAGCCTGCACCCTCGATCAGGAGCCTACACCCTCGACCAGGAGCCTACAGCCTCGATCAGGAGCCTACGCCCTCGATCAGGAGCCTACACCCTCGACCAGGAGCCTGCAACCTCGAACAGGAGCCTACACCCTCGACCAGGAGCCTACACCCTCGACCAGGAGCCTACACCCTCGACCAGGGAGACTACACCCTCGACCAGGAGCCTACACCCTCGACCAGGAGCGTACACCCTCGACCAGGAACCTGCATCCTCGACCAGGGAGACTACACCCTCGACCAGGAGCCTACACCCTCGACCAGGAGCCTACACACTCGACCAGGGAGACTACACCCTCGACCAGGAGCCTACACCCTCGACCAGGAGTCTGCACCCTCGACCAGGGAGCCTGCTCCCTCGACCAGGAGCCTACACCCTTGACCAGAAGCCTGCACCCTCGACCAGAGAGCCTGCACCCTCTACCAGGAGCCTACGCACTCGACCAGGGAGCCTGCACCTCGACCAGGAGCCTACACCATCGACCAGGAGCCTACACCCTCGACCAGGAGCCTGCATCCTCGACCAGGAGCCTGCACACTCGACCAGGAGCCTACACCCTCGACCAGGAGCCTGCATCCTCGACCAGGAGCCTACACCCTCGACCAGGGAGCCTACACCCTCGACCAGGAGCCTGCACACTCGACCAGGAAATAATACCCTCGACCAAGAGACTACACCCTCGATCAGGAGCCTACACCCTCGACCAGGAGCCTACAACCTCGATCAGGAGCCTACACCCTCGATCAGGAGCCTGCACCCTCGACCAGGAGCCTACACCCTCGATCAGGAGCCTGCACCCTCGATCAGGAGCCTGCACCCTCGATCAGGAGCCTGCACCCTCGATCAGGAGCCTACACCCTCGACCAGGAGCCTACAGCCTCGATCAGGAGCTTACGCCCTCGATCAGGAGCCTGCACCCTCGATCAGGAGCCTGCACCCTCGATCAGGATCCTGCACCCTCGATCAGGAGCCTACACCCTCGACCAGGAGCCTGCACCCTCGAACAGGAGCCTACACCCTCGACCAGGAGCCTGCACCCTCAACCAGGAGCCTGCACCCTCGACCAGGAGCCTGCACCCTCGACCAGGAGCCTACACCCTCGACCAGGGAGACTACACCCTCGACCAGGAGCCTACACCCTCGACCAGGAGCGTTCACCCTCGACCAGGAACCTGCATCCTCGACCAGGGAGACTACACCCTCGACCAGGAGCCTACACCCTCGACCAGGAGACTACACCCTCGACCAGGGAGACTACACCCTCGACCAGGAGCCTACACCCTCGACCAGGAGTCTGCACCCTCGACCAGGGAGCCTGCACCTTGACCAAGAGCCTGCACCCTCGACCAGGGAGCCTGCACCTCGACCAGGAGCCTACACCCTCGACCAGGACCCTACACCCTCGACCAGGACCCTACACCCTCGGCCAGGAGCCTACACCCTCGACAAAGAGCCTGCACCCTCGACCAGGAACGTACACCCTCGACCAGGAGCCTGCACCCTCGACCAAGAGCCTGCACCCTCGACCAGGAACGTGCACCCTCGACCAGGAGCCTACACCCTCGACCAGGAGCCTGCACCCTCGACCAGGAGCCTGCACCCTCGACCAGGACCCTACACCCTCGACCAGGAGCCTACACCCTCGACCAGGAGCCTGCACCCTCGACCAAGAGCCTGCACCTCGACCAGGAGCCTGCACCCTCGACCAGGGAGACTACACCCTCGACCAGGAGCCTACACCCTCGACCAGGGAGCCTACACCCTCAACCAGGGAGACTACACCCTCGACCAGGAACGTACAACCTCGATCAGGAGCCTGAACCTCGACCAGGAGCTAACACCCTAGACCAGGACCCCACACCCTAGACCAGGGAGCCTGCACCTCGACCAGGAGCCTACACCCTCGACCAGGAGCCTGCACCTTCGACCAGGAGCTAACACCCTCGACCAGGAGCCTACACCCTCGACCAGGAGCCTGCAACCTCGACCAGGAGCCTACACCCTCGACCAGGAGTCTGCACCTTCGACCAGGAGCCTACACCCTCGACCAGGAGACTACACCCTCGACCAGGAGCCTACATCCTCGACCAGGGAGCCTACACCCTCGACCAGGAGCCTGCACCCTCGACCAGGGAGACTACACCCTCGACCAGGGAGCCTACACCCTCGACCAGGGAGACTACACCCTTGACCAGGGAGACTACACCCTCGACCAGGAGACTACACCCTCGACCAGGAGACTACACCCTCGACCAGGGAGACTACACCCTCGACCAGGAGTCTACACCTCGACCAAGAGCCTGCACCTCGACCAAGAGCCTGCACCCTCGACCAGGGAGACTACACCCTCGACCAGGAGCCTACACCCTCGACCAGGGAGCCTACACCCTCAACCAGGGAGACTACACCCTCAACCAGGAACGTACAACCTCGATCAGGAGCCTGCACCTCGACCAGGAGCTAACACCCTAGACCAGGACCCCACATCCTAGACCAGGGAGCCTGCACCTCGACCAGGAGCCTACACCCTCGACCAGGAGCCTGCACCTTCGACCAGGAGCTAACATCCTCGACCTGGAGCCTACACCCTCGACCAGGAGCCTAAACCCTCGATCAGGAGCCTGCACCCTCGATCAGGAGCCTGCACCCTCGATCAGGAGCCTACACCCTCGACCAGGAGCCTACAGCCTCGATCAGGAGCCTACGCCCTCGATCAGGAGCCTGCACCCTCGATCAGGAGCCTACACCCTCGATCAGGAGCCTGCACCCTCGATCAGGAGCCTACACCCTCGACCAGGAGCCAGCACCCTCGAACAGGAGCCTACACCCTCGACCAGGAGCCTGCACCCTCGACCAGGAGCCTGCACCCTCGACCAGGAGCCTACACCCTCGACCAGGAGCCTGCACCCTCGACCAGGAGCCTACACCCTTGACCAGGAGCCTACACCCTCGACCAGGGAGACTACACCCTCGACCAGGAGCCTACACCCTCGACCAGGAGCGTACACCCTCAACCAGGAACCTGCTCCCTCGACCAGGAGCCTACACCCTTGACCAGAAGCCTGCACCCTCGACCAGGGAGCCTGCACCCTCGACCAGGAGCCTACGCACTCGACCAGGGAGCCTGCACCTCGACCAAGAGCCTGCACCCTCGACCAGGGAGCCTGCACCTCGACCAGGAGCCTACACCCTCGACCAGGACCCTACACCCTCGACCAGGACCCTACACCCTCGGCCAGGAGCCTACACCCTCGACCAAGAGCCTGCACCCTCGACCAGGAACGTACACCCTCGACCAGGAGCCTGCACCCTCGACCAAGAGCCTGCACCCTCGACCAGGAACGTGCACTCTCGACCAGGAGCCTACACCCTCGACCAGGAGCCTGCACCCTCGACCAGGAGCCTGCACCCTCGACCAGGACCCTACACCCTCGACCAGGAGCCTACACCCTCGACCAGGAGCCTGCACCCTCGACCAAGAGCCTGCACCTCGACCAGGAGCCTGCACCCTCGACCAGGGAGACTACACCCTCGACCAGGAGCCTACACCCTCAACCAGGGAGCCTACACCCTCAACCAGGGAGCCTACACCCTCGACCAGGAACGTACAACCTCGATCAGGAGCCTGCACCTCGACCAGGAGCCTGCACCCTGGACCAGGAGCCTGCACCCTCGACCAGGGAGACTACACACTCGACCAAAAGCCTGCACGCTCGACCAGGAGCCTACACCCTCGACCAGGAACCTACTACCGCGACCAGGAGCCTACACCCTCGACCAGGAGCCTACTACCGCGACCAAGAGCCTACACCCTCGACCAGCAGCCTGCACCCTCGACCAGGAGGCTAAACCCTCGACCAGGAACCTGCACCCTCGACCAGGAACCTACTACCGCGACCAGGAGCCTGCACCCTCGACCAGGAGACTACACCCTCGACCAGGGAGCCTGCACCCTCGACCAGGAGCCTACACCCTCGACCAGGAGCCTGCACCCTCGACCAGGAGCCTGCACCCTCGACCAGGAGCCTACACCCTCGACCAGGAGACTACACCCTCGACCAGGAGACTACACCCTCGACCAGGAGACTACACCCTCGACCAGGGAGCCTGCACCCTCGACCAGGAGCCTACACCCTCGACCAGGAGCCTGCACCCTCGACCAGGGAGACTACACCCTCGACCAGGAGACTACACCCTCGACCAGGAGCCTGCACCCTCGACCAGGAGCCTGCACCCTCGACCAGGAGACTACACCCTCGAACAGGGAGCCTGCACCCTCGACCAGGAGCCTACACCCTCGACCAGGAGCCTACACCCTCGACCAGGAACCTAATACCTCGACCAGGAGCCTGCACCCTCGACCAGGAGACTACACCCTCGACCAGGAGCCTACACCCTCGACCAGGAGCCTACACCCTCGACCAGGAGACTACACCCTCGACCAGGGAGCCTGCACCCTCGACCAGGAGCCTACACCCTCAACCAGGGAGACTACACCCTCGAACAGGAACGTACAACCTCGATCAGGAGCCTGCACCTCGACCAGGAGCTAACACCCTAGACCAGGACCCCACATCCTAGACCAGGGAGCCTGCACCTCAACCAGGAGCCTACACCCTCGACCAGGAGCCTGCACCTTCGACCAGGAGCTAACATCCTCGACCAGGAGCCTAAACCCTCGACCAGGAGCCTAAACCCTCGACCAGGAGCCTGCACCCTCGATCAGGAGCCTGCACCCTCGATCAGGAGCCTACACCCTCGACCAGGAGCCTACACCCTCGATCAGGAGCCTACGCCCTCGATCAGGAGCCTGCACCCTCGATCAGGAGCCTACACCCTCGATCAGGAGCCTGCACCCTCGATCAGGAGCCTACACCCTCGATCAGGAGCCTACACCCTCGACCAGGAGCCTGCACCCTCGAACAGGAGCCTACACCCTCGACCAGGAGCCTGCACCCTCGACCAGGAGCCTGCACCCTCGACCAGGAGCCTACACCCTCGACCAGGAGCCTGCACCCTCGACCAGGAGCCTACACCCTCGACCAGGGAGACTACACCCTCGATCAGGAGCCTACACCCTCGACCAGGAGCGTACACCCTCGACCAGGAACCTGCTCCCTCGACCAGGAGCCTACACCCTTGACCAGAAGCCTGCACCCTCGACCAGGGAGCCTGCACCTCGACCAAGAGCCTGCACCCTCGACCAGGGAGCCTGCACCTCGACCAGGAGCCTACACCCTCGACCAGGACCCTACACCCTCGACCAGGACCCTACACCCTCGGCCAGGAGCCTACACCCTCGAACAAGAGCCTGCACCCTCGACCAGGAACGTACACCCTCGACCAGGAGCCTGCACCCTCGACCAAGAGCCTGCACCCTCGACCAGGAACGTGCACTCTCGACCAGGAGCCTACACCCTCGACCAGGAGCCTACACCCTCGACCAGGGAGCCTACACCCTCAACCAGGGAGACTACACCCTCAACCAGGAACGTACAACCTCGATCAGGAGCCTGCACCTCGACCAGGAGCTAACACCCTAGACCAGGACCCCACATCCTAGACCAGGGAGCCTGCACCTCGACCAGGAGCCTACACCCTCGACCAGGAGCCTGCACCTTCGACCAGGAGCTAACATCCTCGACCTGGAGCCTACACCCTCGACCAGGAGCCTAAACCCTCGATCAGGAGCCTGCACCCTCGATCAGGAGCCTGCACCCTCGATCAGGAGCCTACACCCTCGACCAGGAGCCTACAGCCTCGATCAGGAGCCTACGCCCTCGATCAGGAGCCTGCACCCTCGATCAGGAGCCTACACCCTCGAACAGGAGCCTGCACCCTCGAGCAGGAGCCTACACCCTCGACCAGGAGCCAGCACCCTCGAACAGGAGCCTACACCCTCGACCAGGAGCCTGCACCCTCGACCAGGAGCCTGCACCCTCGACCAGGAGCCTACACCCTCGACCAGGAGCCTGCACCCTCGACCAGGAGCCTACACCCTTGACCAGGAGCCTACACCCTCGACCAGGGAGACTACACCCTCGACCAGGAGCCTACACCCTCGACCAGGAGCGTACACCCTCAACCAGGAACCTGCTCCCTCGACCAGGAGCCTACACCCTTGACCAGAAGCCTGCACCCTCGACCAGGGAGCCTGCACCCTCGACCAGGAGCCTACGCACTCGACCAGGGAGCCTGCACCTCGACCAAGAGCCTGCACCCTCGACCAGGGAGCCTGCACCTCGACCAGGAGCCTACACCCTCGACCAGGACCCTACACCCTCGACCAGGACCCTACACCCTCGGCCAGGAGCCTACACCCTCGACCAAGAGCCTGCACCCTCGACCAGGAACGTACACCCTCGACCAGGAGCCTGCACCCTCGACCAAGAGCCTGCACCCTCGACCAGGAACGTGCACTCTCGACCAGGAGCCTACACCCTCGACCAGGAGCCTGCACCCTCGACCAGGAGCCTGCACCCTCGACCAGGACCCTACACCCTCGACCAGGAGCCTACACCCTCGACCAGGAGCCTGCACCCTCGACCAAGAGCCTGCACCTCGACCAGGAGCCTGCACCCTCGACCAGGGAGACTACACCCTCGACCAGGAGCCTACACCCTCGACCAGGGAGCCTACACCCTCAACCAGGGAGCCTACACCCTCGACCAGGAACGTACAACCTCGATCAGGAGCCTGCACCTCGACCAGGAGCCTGCACCCTGGACCAGGAGCCTGCACCCTCGACCAGGGAGACTACACACTCGACCAAAAGCCTGCACGCTCGACCAGGAGCCTACACCCTCGACCAGGAACCTACTACCGCGACCAGGAGCCTACACCCTCGACCAGGAGCCTACTACCGCGACCAAGAGCCTACACCCTCGACCAGCAGCCTGCACCCTCGACCAGGAGGCTAAACCCTCGACCAGGAACCTGCACCCTCGACCAGGAACCTACTACCGCGACCAGGAGCCTACACCCTCGACCAGGAGACTACACCCTCGACCAGGAGACTACACCCTCGACCAGGGAGCCTGCACCCTCGACCAGGAGCCTACACCCTCGACCAGGAGCCTGCACCCTCGACCAGGAGCCTGCACCCTCGACCAGGAGCCTACACCCTCGACCAGGAGACTACACCCTCGACCAGGAGACTACACCCTCGACCAGGGAGCCTGCACCCTCGACCAGGAGCCTACACCCTCGACCAGGAGCCTGCACCCTCGACCAGGGAGACTACACCCTCGACCAGGAGACTACACCCTCGACCAGGAGCCTGCACCCTCGACCAGGAGCCTGCACCCTCGACCAGGAGACTACACCCTCGACCAGGGAGCCTGCACCCTCGACCAGGAGCCTACACCCTCGACCAGGAGCCTACACCCTCGACCAGGAACCTAATACCTCGACCAGGAGCCTGCACCCTCGACCAGGAGACTACACCCTCGACCAGGAGCCTACACCCTCGACCAGGAGCCTACACCCTCGACCAGGAGACTACACCCTCGACCAGGGAGCCTGCACCCTCGACCAGGAGCCTACACCCTCAACCAGGGAGACTACACACTCGACCAGGGAGACTACACCCTCGAACAGGAACGTACAACCTCGATCAGGAGCCTGCACCTCGACCAGGAGCTAACACCCTAGACCAGGACCCCACATCCTAGACCAGGGAGCCTGCACCTCAACCAGGAGCCTACACCCTCGACCAGGAGCCTGCACCTTCGACCAGGAGCTAACATCCTCGACCAGGAGCCTAAACCCTCGACCAGGAGCCTAAACCCTCGACCAGGAGCCTGCACCCTCGATCAGGAGCCTGCACCCTCGATCAGGAGCCTACACCCTCGACCAGGAGCCTACAGCCTCGATCAGGAGCCTACGCCCTCGATCAGGAGCCTGCACCCTCGATCAGGAGCCTACACCCTCGATCAGGAGCCTGCACCCTCGATCAGGAGCCTACACCCTCGATCAGGAGCCTACACCCTCGACCAGGAGCCTGCACCCTCGAACAGGAGCCTACACCCTCGACCAGGAGCCTGCACCCTCGACCAGGAGCCTGCACCCTCGACCAGGAGCCTACACCCTCGACCAGGAGCCTGCACCCTCGACCAGGAGCCTACACCCTCGACCAGGGAGACTACACCCTCGACCAGGAGCCTACACCCTCGACCAGGAGCGTACACCCTCGACCAGGAACCTGCTCCCTCGACCAGGAGCCTACACCCTTGACCAGAAGCCTGCACCCTCGACCAGGGAGCCTGCACCTCGACCAAGAGCCTGCACCCTCGACCAGGGAGCCTGCACCTCGACCAGGAGCCTACACCATCGACCAGGACCCTACACCCTCGACCAGGACCCTACACCCTCGGCCAGGAGCCTACACCCTCGAACAAGAGCCTGCACCCTCGACCAGGAACGTACACCCTCGACCAGGAGCCTGCACCCTCGACCAAGAGCCTGCACCCTCGACCAGGAACGTGCACTCTCGACCAGGAGCCTACACCCTCGACCAGGAGCCTGCACCCTCGACCAGGAGCCTGCACCCTCGACCAGGACCCTACACCCTCGACCAGGAGCCTACACCCTCGACCAGGAGCCTGCACCCTCGACCAAGAGCCTGCACCTCGACCAGGAGACTGCACCCTCGACCAGGGAGACTACACCCTCGACCAGGAGCCTACACCCTCGACCAGGGAGCCTACACCCTCAACCAGGGAGACTACACCCTCGACCAGGAACGTACAACCATTTCAGGAGCCTGCACCTCGACCAGGAGC
Organism: Carcharodon carcharias; assembly: GCF_017639515.1. Taxonomy (NCBI): domain Eukaryota; kingdom Metazoa; phylum Chordata; class Chondrichthyes; order Lamniformes; family Lamnidae; genus Carcharodon; species Carcharodon carcharias. Next base: position 108,633,203 of record NC_054485.1, read on the forward strand.
CTGCAGCCTGGACCAGGAGCCTGCACCCTCGACCAGGGAGACTACACACTCGACCAAAAGCCTGCACCCTCGACCAGGAGCCTACACCCTCGACCAGGAACCTACTACCGCGACCAGGAGCCTACACCCTCGACCAGGAAGCTACTACCGCGACCAGGAGCCTACACCCTCGACCAGGAGCCTACACCCTCGACCAGGAGCCTGCACCCTCGACCAGGAGGCTAAACCCTCGACCAGGAACCTGCACCCTCGACCAGGAGGCTAAACCCTCGACCAGGAGCCTACACCCTCGACCAGGAACCTACTACCGCGACCAGGAGCCTACACCCTCGACCAGGAGCCTGCACCCTCGACCAGGAGCCTGCACCCTCGACCAGGAGCCTACACCCTCGACCAGGAGACTACACCCTCGACCAGGAGACTACACCCTCGACCAGGGAGCCTGCACCCTCGACCAGGAGCCTACACCCTCGACCAGGAGCCTGCACCCTCGACCAGGGAGACTACACCCTCGACCAGGAGACTACACCCTCGACCAGGAGCCTGCACCCTCGACCAGGAGCCTACACCCTCGACCAGGAACCTAATACCTCGACCAGGAGCCTGCACCCTCGACCAGGAGACTACACTCTCGACAAGGAGCCTGCACCCTCGACCAGGAACCTGCACCTCGACCAGGAGCCTACACCCTCGACCAGGAGCCTACACGCTCGACCAGGAGCCTACACGCTCGACCAGGAGCCTACACCCTCGACCAGGAGCCTACAACCTCGACCAGGAGCCTACACCCTTGACCAGGAATCTACACCTCGACCAGGAGACTACACCCTCGACCAGGAACCTACACCCTCGATCAGGAACCATCACGCTCGATCAGGAGTCTGCACCCTCGACCAGGAGCCGACACCCTCGATCAGGAACCTGCACCCTCGATCAGGAACCTGCACCCTCGATCAGGAACCTACACCCTCGATCAGGAACCTACACCCTCGATCAGGAACCTGCACCCTCGATCTGGAACCTGCACGATCGATCAGGAACCTGCACCCTCGATCAGGAGTCTGCACCATCGACCAGGAGCCTGCACCCTCGACCAGGAGCCAGCACCCTCGACCAGGGAGACTACACCCTCGACCAGGAAGCCTACACACTCGACCAGGAGTCTGCACCTCGACCAGGAGCATGCACCTCGACCAGGAGCCTGCACCTCGACCAGGATCCTACACCATCGACCAGGGAGACGGCACCCTCGACCAGGAGCCTACACCCTTGACCAGGAGTCTGCATCTCGATCAGGAGCCTGCACCTCGACCAGGAGCCTGCACCTCGAACAGGATCCTACACCCTCGACCAGGGAGACAACACCCTCGACCAGGTGCTAATACCCTCGACCAGGGAGCCGGCACCCTCGACCAGGACCCTACACCCTCGACCAGGACACTATACCCTCGGCCAGGAGCCTACACCCTCGACCAGGGAGACTATACCATCGACCAGGAGCCTACACCCTCGACCAGGGAGACTACACCCTCGACCAGGAGCCTACACACTCGACCAGAGAGACTACACCCTCGACCAGGAGCCTACACCCTCGACCAGGAGCCTACACCCTTGACCAGCTGCCTACACCCTCGACCAAGAACCTACACCCTCGACCAGGGAGCCTACATCCTCGACCAGGAGCCTTCACCCACGACCAGGAGCTAATAACCTCGACCAGGAGCCTACAACCTCGATCAGGAGCCTACACCCTCGATCAGGAGCCTGCACCCTCGACCAGGAGCCTACAACCTCGATCAGGAGCCTACACCCTCGACCAGGAGCCTACAACCTCGATCAGGAGCCTACACCCTCGATCAGGAGCCTGCACCCTCGATCAGGAGCCTACACCCTCGATCAGGAGTCTACACCCTCGATCAGGAGCCTACATCCTCGACCAGGAGCCGGCACCCTCGACCAGGAGCTAATAACCTCGACCAGGAGCCTGCACCCTCGATCAGGAGCCTACACCCTCGACCAGGAGTCTACACCTCGACCAGGAGCCTGCACCTCGACCAGGAGACTACACCATCGACCAGGAGCCTACACCCTCGACCAGGAGCCTACACCCTCGACCAGGAGCCTGCACCTTCGACCAGGAGCTAACACCATCGACCAGGAGCCTACACCCTCGACCAGGAGCCTGCATCCTCGACCAGGAGCCTACACCCTCGACCAGGGAGCCTACACCCTCGACCAGGATCCTGCACACTCGACCAGGAACTAATACCCTCGACCAGGAGACTACACCCTCGATCAGGAGCCTACACCCTCGACCAGGAGCCTACAACCTTGATCAGGAGCCTACACCCTCAATCAGGAGCCTGCACCCTCGACCAGGAGCCTACACCCTCGATCAGGAGCCTACACCCTCGATCAGGAGCCTGCACCCTCGATCAGGAGCTTGCACCCTCGATCAGGAGCCTACACCCTCGACCAGGAGCCTACAGCCTCAATCAGGAGCCTACGCCCTCGATCAGGAGTCTGCACCCTCGATCAGGAGCCTACACCCTCGATCAGGAGCCTACACCCTCGACCAGGAGCCTGCACCCTCGAACAGGAGCCTACACCCTCGACCAGGAGCCTGCACCCTCGACCAGGAGCCTGCACCCTCGACCAGGAGCCTACACCCTCGACCAGGAGCCTGCACCCTCGACCAGGGAGACTACACCCTCGACCAGGAGCCTACACCCTCGACCAGGAGCGTACACCCGCGACCAGGAACCTGCATCCTCGACCAGGGAGACTACACCCTCGACCAGGAGCCTGCACCCTCGACCAGGGAGACTACACCCTCGACCAGGGAGACTACACCCTCGACCAGGGAGACTACACCCTCGACCAGGGAGACTACACCCTCGACCAGGAGCCTACACCCTCGACCAGGAGCCTACACACTCGACCAGGGAGACTACACCCTCGACCAGGAGCCTACACCCTCGACCAGGAGTCTGCACCCTCGACCAGGGAGCCTGCTCCCTCGACCAGGAGCCTACACCCTTAACCAGAAGCCTGCACCCTCGACCAGGGAGCCTGCACCCTCGACCAGGAGCCTACGCACTCGACCAGGGAGCCTGCACCTCGACCAAGAGCCTGCACCCTCGACCAGGGAGCCTGCACCTCGACCAGGAGCCTACACCCTCGACCAGGACCCTACACCCTCGACCAGGACCCTACACCCTCGGCCAGGAGCCTACACCCTCGACAAAGAGCCTGCACCCTCGACCAGGAACATACACCCTCGACCAGGAGCCTGCACCCTCGACCAAGAGCCTGCACCCTCAACCAGGAACGTGCACCCTCGACCAGGAGCCTGCACCCTCGACCAGGAGCCTGCACCCTCGACCAGGAGCCTGCACCCTCGACCAGGACCCTACACCCTCGACCAGGAGCCTACACCCTCGACCAGGAGCCTGCACCCTCGACCAAGAGCCTGCACCTCGACCAGGAGCCTGCACCCTCGACCAGGGAGACTACACCCTCGACCAGGAGCCTACACCCTCGACCAGGGAGCCTACACCCTCAGCCAGGGAGACTACACCCTCGACCAGGAACGTACAACCTCGATCAGGAGCCTGAACCTCGACCAGGAGCTAACACCCTAGACCAGGACCCCACACCCTAGACCAGGGAGCCTGCACCTCGACCAGGAGCCTACACCCTCGACCAGGAGCCTGCACCTTCGACCAGGAGCTAACACCCTCGACCAGGAGCCTACACCCTCGACCAGGAGCCTGCAACCTCGACCAGGAGCCTACACCCTCGACCAGGAGTCTGCACCTTCAACCAGGAGCCTACACCCTCGACCAGGAGACTACACCCTCGACCAGGAGCCTACACCCTCGACCAGGGAGCCTACACCCTCGACCAGGAGCCTGCACCCTCGACCAGGGAGACTACACCCTCGACCAGGGAGCCTACACCCTCGACCAGGGAGCCTACACCCTCGACCAGGGAGACTACACCCTTGACCAGGGAGACTACACCCTCGACCAGGAGACTACACCCTCGACCAGGGAGACTACACCCTCGACCAGGAGTCTACACCTCGACCAGGAGCCTGCACCTCGACCAGGAGCCTACACCCTCGACCAGGAGCCTGCACCTTCGACCAGGAGCTAACACCATCGACCAGGAGCCTACACCCTCGACCAGGAGCCTGCATCCTCGACCAGGAGCCTACACCCTCGACCAGGGAGCCTACACCCTCGACCAGGAGCCTGCACACTCGACCAGGAACTAATACCCTCGACCAGGAGACTACACCCTCGATCAGGAGCCTACACCCTCGACCAGGAGCCTACAACCTTGATCAGGAGCCTGCACCCTCGACCAGGAGCCTACACCCTCGACCAGGGAGCCTACACCCTCGACCAGGGAGCCTACACCCTCAACCAGGGAGACTACACCCTCGACCAGGAACGTACAACCTCGATCAGGAGCCTGAACCTCGACCAGGAGCTAACACCCTAGACCAGGACCCCACACCCTAGACCAGGGAGCCTGCACCTCGACCAGGAGCCTACACCCTCGACCAGGAGCCTGCACCTTCGACCAGGAGCTAACACCCTCGACCAGGAGCCTACACCCTCGACCAGGAGCCTGCAACCTCGACCAGGAGCCTACACCCTCGACCAGGAGTCTGCACCTTCAACCAGGAGCGTACACCCTCGACCAGGAGACTACACCCTCGACCAGGAGCCTACACCCTCGACCAGGGAGCCTACACCCTCGACCAGGAGCCTGCACCCTCGACCAGGGAGACTACACCCTCGACCAGGGAGCCTACACCCTCGACCAGGGAGCCTACACCCTCGACCAGGGAGACTACACCCTTGACCAGGGAGACTACACCCTCGACCAGGAGACTACACCCTCGACCAGGGAGACTACACCCTCGACCAGGAGTCTACACCTCGACCAGGAGCCTGCACCTCGACCAGGAGCCTACACCCTCGACCAGGAGCCTGCACCTTCGACCAGGAGCTAACACCATCGACCAGGAGCCTACACCCTCGACCAGGAGCCTGCATCCTCGACCAGGAGCCTACACCCTCGACCAGGGAGCCTACACCCTCGACCAGGAGCCTGCACACTCGACCAGGAACTAATACCTCGACCAGGAGACTACACCCTCGATCAGGAGCCTACACCCTCGACCAGGAGCCTACAACCTCGATCAGGAGCCTACACCCTCGATCAGGAGCCTGCACCCTCGACCAGGAGCCTGCACCCTCGATCAGGAGCCTGCACCCTCGATCAGGAGCCTGCACCCTCGATCAGGAGCCTGCACCCTCGATCAGGAGCCTGCACCCTCGACCAGGAGCCTACAGCCTCGATCAGGAGCCTACGCCCTCGACCAGGAGCTTACACCCTCGACCAAGAGCCTGCACCTCGACCAGGAGACTGCACCCTCGACCAGGGAGACTACACCCTCGACCAGGAGCCTACACCCTCGACCAGGGAGCCTACACCCTCAACCAGGGAGACTACACCCTCGACCAGGAACGTACAACCTCGATCAGGAGCCTGCACCTCGACCAGGAGCTAACACCCTAGACCAGGACCCCACATCCTAGACCAGGGAGCCTGCACCTCGACCAGGAGCCTACACCCTCGACCAGGAGCCTGCACCTTCGACCAGGAGCTAACATCCTCGACCTGGAGCCTACACCCTCGACCAGGAGCCTAAACCCTCGATCAGCAGCCTGCACCCTCGATCAAAAGCCTACACCCTCGACCAGGAGCCTACAGCCTCGATCAGGAGCCTACGCCCTCGATCAGGAGACTACGCCCTCGATCAGGAGCCTACGCCCTCGATCAGGAGCCTGCACCCTCGATCAGGAGCCTACACCCTCGATCAGGAGCCTGCACCCTCGATCAGGAGCCTACACCCTCGACCAGGAGCCTGCACCCTCGAACAGGAGCCTACACCCTCGACCAGGAGCCTGCACCCTCGACCAGGAGCCTACACCCTCGACCAGGAGCCTGCACCCTCGACCAGGAGCCTACACCCTCGACCAGGGAGACTACACCCTCGACCAGGAGCCTACACCCTCGACCAGGAGCGTACACCCTCGACCAGGAACCTGCTCCCTCGACCAGGAGCCTACACACTCGACCAGAAGCCTGCACCCTCGACCAGGGAGCCTGCACCCTCGACCAGGAGCCTACGCACTCGACCAGGGAGCCTGCACCTCGACCAAGAGCCTGCACCCTCGACCAGGGAGCCTGCACCTTGACCAGGAGCCTACACCCTCGACCAGGACCCTACACCCTCGACCAGGACCCTACACCCTCGGCCAGGAGCCTACACCCTCGACCAAGAGCCTGCACCCTCGACCAGGAACGTACACCCTCGACCAGGAGCCTGCACCCTCGACCAAGAGCCTGCACCCTCGACCAGGAACGTGCACTCTCGACCAGGAGCCTACACCCTCGACCAGGAGCCTGCACCCTCGACCAGGAGCCTGCACCCTCGACCAGGACCCTACACCCTCGACCAGGAGCCTACACCCTCAACCAGGAGCCTGCACCCTCGACCAAGAGCCTGCACCCTCGACCAGGAGCCTGCACCCTCGACCAGGGAGACTACACCCTCGACCAGGAGCCTACACCCTCGACCAGGGAGCCTACACCCTCAACCAGGGAGACTACACCCTCGACCAGGAACGTACAACCTCGATCAGGAGCCTGCACCTCGACCAGGAGCCGGCACCCTGGACCAGGAGCCTGCACCCTCGACCAGGGAGACTACACACTCGACCAAAAGCCTGCACGCTCGACCAGGAGCCTACACCCTCGACCAGGAACCTACTACCGCGACCAGGAGCCTGCACCCTCGACCAGGAGCCTACTACCGCGACCAGGAGCCTACACCCTCGACCAGGAGCCTGCACCCTCGACCAGGAGGCTAAACCCTCGATCAGGAACCTGCACCCTCGACCAGGAACCTACTACCGCGACCAGGAGCCTACACCCTCGACCAGGAGCCTGCACCCTCGACCAGGAGCCTGCACCCTCGACCAGGAGCCTGCACCCTCGACCAGGAGCCTACACCCTCGACCAGGAGACTACACCCTCGACCAGGAGACTACACCCTCGACCAGGGAGCCTGCACCCTCGACCAGGAGCCTACACCCTCGACCAGGAGCCTGCACCCTCGACCAGGGAGACTACACCCTCGACCAGGAGACTACACCCTCGACCAGGAGCCTGCACCCTCGACCAGGAGCCTGCACCCTCGACCAGGAGACTACACCCTCGACCAGGGAGCCTGCACCCTCGACCAGGAGCCTACACCCTCGACCAGGAACCTAATACCTCGACCAGGAGCCTGCACCCTCGACCAGGAGACTACACCCTCGACCAGGAGCCTACACCCTCGACCAGGAGACTACACCCTCGACCAGGGAGCCTGCACCCTCGACCAGGAGCCTACACCCTCAACCAGGGAGACTACACCCTCGACCAGGAACGTACAACCTCGATCAGGAGCCTGCACCTCGACCAGGAGCTAACACCCTAGACCAGGACCCCACATCCTAGACCAGGGAGCCTGCACCTCGACCAGGAGCCTACACCCTCGACCAGGAGCCTGCACCTTCGACCAGGAGCTAACATCCTCGACCAGGAGCCTAAACCCTCGACCAGGAGCCTAAACCATCGATCAGGAGCCTGCACCCTCGACCAGGAGCCTACAGCCTCGATCAGGAGCCTATGCCCTCGATCAGGAGCCTGCACCCTCGATCAGGAGCCTACACCCTCGATCCGGAGCCTGCACCCTCGATCAGGAGCCTACACCCTCGACCAGGAGCCTGCACCCTCGAACAGGAGCCTACACCCTCGACCAGGAGCCTGCACCCTCGACCAGGAGCCTGCACCCTCGACCAGGAGCCTACACCCTCGACCAGGAGCCTGCACCCTCGACCAGGAGCCTACACCCTCGACCAGGGAGACTACACCCTCGACCAGGAGCCTACACCCTCGACCAGGAGCGTACACCCTCGACCAGGAACCTGCTCCCTCGACCAGGAGCCTACACACTTGACCAGAAGCCTGCACCCTCGACCAGGGAGCCTGCACCTCGACCAAGAGCCTGCACCCTCGACCAGGGAGCCTGCACCTCGACCAGGAGCCTACACCCTCGACCAGGACCCTACACCCTCGACCAGGACCCTACACCCTCGGCCAGGAGCCTACACCCTCGACCAAGAGCCTGCACCCTCGACCAGGAACGTACACCCTCGACCAGGAGCCTGCACCCTCGACCAAGAGCCTGCACCCTCGACCAGGAACGTGCACTCTCGACCAGGAACCTACACCCTCGACCAGGAGCCTGCACCCTCGACCAGGAGCCTGCACCCTCGACCAGGACCCTACACCTCGACCAGGAGCCTGCACCCTCGACCAGGGAGACTACACCCTCGACCAGGAGCCTACACCCTCGACCAGGGAGCCTACACCCTCAACCAGGGAGACTACACCCTCGACCAGGAACGTACAACCTCGATCAGGAGCCTGCACCTCGACCAGGAGCCTGCACCCTGGACCAGGAGCCTGCACCCTCGACCAGGGAGACTACACACTCGACCAAAAGCCAGCACCCTCGACCAGGAGCCTACACCCTCGACCAGGAACCTACTACCGCGACCAGGAGCCTACACCCTCGACCAGGAACCTACTACCGCGACCAGGAGCCTACACCCTCGACCAGGAGCCTGCACCCTCGACCAGGAGGCTAAACCCTCGACCAGGAACCTGCACCCTCGACCAGGAGGCTAAACCCTCGATCAGGAGCCTACACCCTCGACCAGGAACCTACTACCGCGACCAGGAGCCTGCACCCTCGACCAGGAGCCTGCACCCTCGACCAGGAGCCTGCACCCTCGACCAGGAGCCTACACCCTCGACCAGGAGACTACACCCTCGACCAGGGAGCCTGCACCCTCGACCAGGAGCCTACACCCTCGACCAGGAGCCTGCACCCTCGACCAGGGAGACTACACCCTCGACCAGGAGACTACACCCTCGACCAGGAGCCTGCACCCTCGACCAGGAGCCTGCACCCTCGACCAGGAGACTACACCCTCGACCAGGGAGCCTGCACCCTCGACCAGGAGCCTACACCCTCGACCAGGAGCCTGCAACCTCAACCAGGAGCCCGCACTCTCGACCAGAAGCTAATACCCTCGACCAGGAACCTGCACCCACGACAGGAGCCTGCACCCTCGACCAGGGAGACTACACCCTCGACCAGGAGCCTGCACCCTCGACCAGGGAGACTACACCCTCGACCAGGAGCCTGCACCCTCGACCAGGAGCCTACAGCCTCGACCAGGAGGCTGCACCCTCGACAGGGAGCCTACACCCTCGATCAGGAGCCTACACCCTCGATCAGGAGCCTGCACCCTCGATCAGGAGCCTGCACCCTCGACCAGGAGCCTACAGCCTCGATCAGGAGCCTACACCCTCAACCAGGAGCCTGCACCCTCGACCAGGAGACTGCACCCTCGACCAGGAGCCTACACCCTCGACCAGGAGCCTGCACCCTTGACCAGGAGCCTACACCCTCGACCAGGAGCCTGCACCCTCGACCAAGAGCCTGCACCCTCGACCAGGAGCCTGCACCTCGAACAGGATCCTACACCCTCGACCAGGGAGACAGCACCCTCGACCAGGGAGACAGCACCCTCGACCAGGTGCTAATACCCTCGACCAGGGAGCCGGCACCCTCGACCAGGAGCTAATACCCTCGACCAGGAGCTAATACCCTCGACCAGGAGCCTACACTCTCGACCAGGAGCCTACACCCTCGACCAGGAGCCTGCACCCTCGACCAGGAGCCTGCACCCTCGACCAGGAGCCTGCACCCTCGAGCAGGAGCCTGCACCCTCGACCAAGAGCCTGCACCTCGACCAGGAGCCTGCACCCTCGACCAGGGAGACTACACCCTCGACCAGGAGCCTACACCCTCGACCAGGGAGCCTACACCCTCAACCAGGGAGACTACACCCTCGACCAGGAACGTACAACCTCGATCAGGAGCCTGCACCTCGACCAGGAGCCTGCACCCTGGACCAGGAGCCTGCACCCTCGACCAGGGAGACTACACACTCGACCAAAAGCCAGCACCCTCGACCAGGAGCCTACACCCTCGACCAGGAACTACTACCGCGACCAGGAGCCTACACCCTCGACCAGGAACCTACTACCGCGACCAGGAGCCTACACCCTCGACCAGGAGACTACACCCTCGACCAGGAGCCTAAACCATCGATCAGGAGCCTGCACCCTCGATCAGGAGCCTGCACCCTCGACCAGGAGCCTACAGCCTCGATCAGGAGCCTACGCCCTCGATCAGGAGCCTGCACCCTCGATCAGGAGCCTACACCCTCGATCCGGAGCCTGCACCCTCGATCAGGAGCCTACACCCTCGACCAGGAGCCTGCACCCTCGAACAGGAGCCTACACCCTCGACCAGGAGCCTGCACCCTCGACCAGGAGCCTGCACCCTCGACCAGGAGCCGACACCCTCGACCAGGAGCCTGCACCCTCGACCAGGAGCCTACACCCTCGACCAGGGAGACTACACCCTCGACCAGGAGCGTACACCCTCGACCAGGAACCCGCTCCCTCGACCAGGAGCCTACACCCTTGACCAGAAGCCTGCACCCTCGACCAGGGAGCCTGCACCTCGACGAAGAGCCTGCACCCTCGACCAGGGAGCCTGCACCTCGACCAGGAGCCTACACCCTCGACCAGGACCCTACACCCTCGACCAGGACCCTACACCCTCGGCCAGGAGCCTACACCCTCGACCAAGAGCCTGCACCCTCGACCAGGAACGTACACCCTCGACCAGGAGCCTGCACCCTCGACCAAGAGCCTGCACCCTCGACCAGGAACGTGCACTCTCGACCAGGAGCCTACACCCTCGACCAGGAGCCTGCACCCTCGACCAGGAGCCTGCACCCTCGACCAGGACCCTACACCCTCGACCAGGAGCCTACACCCTCGACCAGGAGCCTGCACCCTCGACCAAGAGCCTGCACCTCGACCAGGAGCCTGCACCCTCGACCAGGGAGACTACACCCTCGACCAGGAGCCTACACCCTCGACCAGTGAGCCTACACCCTCAACCAGGGAGACTACACCCTCGACCAGGAACGTACAACCTCGATCAGGAGCCTGCACCTCGACCAGGAGCCTGCACCCTCGACCAGGGAGACTACACACTCGACCAAAAGCCTGCACCCTCGACCAGGAGCCTACACCCTCGACCAGGAACCTACTACCGCGACCAGGAGCCTACACCCTCGACCAAGAACCTACTACCGCGACCAGGAGCCTACACCCTCGACCAGGAGCCTGCACCCTCGACCAGGAGGCTAAACCCTCGACCAGGAACCTGCACCCTCGACCAGGAGGCTAAACCCTCGACCAGGAGCCTACACCCTCGACCAGGAGCCTACACCCTCGACCAGGAACCTACTACCGCGACCAGGAGCCTACACCCTCGACCAGGAGCCTGCACCCTCGACCAGGAGCCTGCACCCTCGACCAGGAGCCTACACCCTCGACCAGGAGACTACACCCTCGACCAGGAGACTACACCCTCGACCAGGGAGCCTGCACCCTCGACCAGGAGCCTACACCCTCGACCAGGAGCCTGCACCCTCGACCAGGGAGACTACACCCTCGACCAGGAGACTACACCCTCGACCAGGAGCCTGCACCCTCGACCAGGAGCCTGCACCCTCGACCAGGAGACTACACCCTCGACCAGGGAGCCTGCACCCTCGACCAGGAGCCTACACCCTCGACCAGGAGCCTGCAACCTCAACCAGGAGCCCGCACTCTCGACCAGAAGCTAATACCCTCGACCAGGAACCTGCACCCACGACCAGGAGCCTGCACCCTCGACCAGGGAGACTACACCCTCGACCAGGAGCCTGCACCCTCGACCAGGGAGACTACACCCTCGACCAGGAGCCTGCACCCTCGACCAGGAGCCTACAGCCTCGACCGGGAGCCTACAGCCTCGACAGGGAGCCTACACCCTCGATCAGGAGCCTACACCCTCGATCAGGAGCCTGCACCCTCGATCAGGAGCCTGCACCCTCGACCAGGAGCCTACAGCCTCGATCAGGAGCCTACACCCTCGACCAGGAGCCTGCACCCTCGACCAGGAGACTGCACCCTCGACCAGGAGCCTACACCCTCGACCAGGAGCCTGCACCCTTGACCAGGAGCCTACACCCTCGACCAGGAGCCTGCACCCTCGACCAAGAGCCTGCACCCTCGACCAGGAGCCTGCACCTCGAACAGGATCCTACACCCTCGACCAGGGAGACAGCACCCTCGACCAGGTGCTAATACCCTCGACCAGGGAGCCGGCACCCTCGACCAGGAGCCTACAACCTCGACCAGGAGCTAATACCCTCGACCAGGAGCCTACACCCTCGACCAGGGAGACTATACCATCGACCAGGAGCCTACACCCTCGACCAGGGAGACGACACCCTCGACCAGGAGCCTACACACTCGACCAGAGAGACTACACCCTCGACCAGGAGCCTACACCCTCGACCAGGAGCCTACACCCTCGACCAGGACCCTACACCCTCGACCAGCTGCCTACACCCTCGACCAAGAACCTATACCCTCGACCAGGAGCCTGCACCCTCGACCAGGAGCTAATAACCTCGACAAGGAGCCTACAACCTCGATCAGGAGCCTACACCCTCGATCAGGAGCCTGCACCCTCGACCAGGAGCCTACAACCTCGATCAGGAGCCTACACCCTCGACCAGGGGCCTACAACCTCGATCAGGAGCCTACACCCTCGATCAGGAGCCTGCACCCACGACCAGGGAGCCTACACCCTCGACCAGGAGACTACACCCTCGACCAGGAGCCTGCATCCTCGACCAGGAGCCTACACCCTCGACCAGGGAGCCTACACCCTCGACCAGGAGCCTGCACACTCGACCAGGAACTAATACCCTCGACCAGGAGACTACACCCTCGATCAGGAGCCTACACCCTCGACCAGGAGCCTACAACCTCGATCAGGAGCCTACACCCTCGATCAGGAGCCTGCACCCTCGACCAGGAGCCTACACCCTCGATCAGGAGCCTACACCCTCGATCAGGAGCCTGCACCCTCGATCAGGAGCCTGCACCCTCGATCAGGAGCCTACACCCTCGACCAGGAGCCTACAGCCTCGATCAGGAGCCTACGCCCTCGATCAGGAGCCTGCACCCTCGATCAGGAGCCTACACCCTCGATCAGGAGCCTGCACCCTCGATCAGGAGCCTACACCCTCGACCAGGAGCCTGCACGCTCGAACAGGAGCCTACACCCTCGACCAGGAGCCTGCACCCTCGACCATGAGCCTGCACCCTCGACCAGGAGACTACAACCTCGATCAGGAGCCTACACCCTCGATCAGGAGCCTGCACCTCGACCAGGGAGACTACACCCTCGACCAGGAGCGTACACCCTCGACCAGGAACCCGCTCCCTCGACCAGGAGCCTACACCCTCGACCAGGGAGCCTGCACCTCGACCAAGAGCCTGCACCCTCGACCAGGGAGCCTGCACCTCGACCAGGAGCCTACACCCTCGACCAGGACCCTACACCCTCGACCAGGACCCTACACCCTCGGCCAGGAGCCTACACCCTCGACCAAGAGCCTGCACCCTCGACCAGGAACGTACACCCTCGACCAGGAGCCTGCACCCTCGACCAAGAGCCTGCACCCTCGACCAGGAACGTGCACTCTCGACCAGGAGCCTACACCCTCGACCAGGAGCCTGCACCCTCGACCAGGACCCTACACCCTCGACCAGGAGCCTACACCCTCGACCAGGAGCCTGCACCCTCGACCAAGAGCCTGCACCTCGACCAGGAGCCTGCACCCTCGACCAGGGAGACTACACCCTCGACCAGGAGCCTACACCCTCGACCAGGGAGCCTACACCCTCAACCAGGGAGACTACACCCTCGACCAGGAACGTACAACCTCGATCAGGAGCCTGCACCTCGACCAGGAGCCTGCACCCTCGACCAGGGAGACTACACACTCGACCAAAAGCCTGCACCCTCGACCAGGAGCCTACATCCTCGACCAGGAACCTACTACCGCGACCAGGAGCCTACACCCTCGACCAAGAACCTACTACCGCGACCAGGAGCCTACACCCTCGACCAGGAGCCTGCACCCTCGACCAGGAGGCTAAACCCTCGACCAGGAACCTGCACCCTCGACCAGGAGGCTAAACCCTCGACCAGGAGCCTACACCCTCGACCAGGAGCCTACACCCTCGACCAGGAACCTACTACCGCGACCAGGAGCCTACACCCTCGACCAGGAGCCTGCACCCTCGACCAGGAGCCTGCACCCTCGACCAGGAGCCTGCACCCTCGACCAGGAGCCTACACCCTCGACCAGGAGACTACACCCTCGACCAGGAGACTACACCCTCGACCAGGGAGCCTGCACCCTCGACCAGGAGCCTACACCCACGACCAGGAGCCTGCACCCTCGACCAGGGAGACTACACCCTCGACCAGGAGACTACACCCTCGACCAGGAGCCTGCACCCTCGACCAGGAGCCTGCACCCTCGACCAGGAGACTACACCCTCGACCAGGGAGCCTGCACCCTCGACCAGGAGCCTACACCCTCGACCAGGAGCCTGCAACCTCAACCAGGAGCCCGCACTCTCGACCAGAAGCTAATACCCTCGACCAGGAACCTGCACCCACGACCAGGAGCCTGCACCCTCGACCAGGGAGACTACACCCTCGACCAGGAGCCTGCACCCTCGACCAGGGAGACTACACCCTCGACCAGGAGCCTGCACCCTCGACCAGGAGCCTACAGCCTCGACCAGGAGCCTACAGCCTCGACAGGGAGCCTACACCCTCGATCAGGAGCCTACACCCTCGATCAGGAGCCTGCACCCTCGATCAGGAGCCTGCACCCTCGACCAGGAGCCTACAGCCTCGATCAGGAGCCTACACCCTCGACCAGGAGCCTGCACCCTCGACCAGGAGACTGCACCCTCGACCAGGAGCCTACACCCTCGACCAGGAGCCTGCACCCTTGACCAGGAGCCTAAACCCTCGACCAGGAGCCTGCACCCTCGACCAAGAGCCTGCACCCTCGACCAGGAGCCTGCACCTCGAACAGGATCCTACACCCTCGACCAGGGAGACAGCACCCTCGACCAGGTGCTAATACCCTCGACCAGGGAGCCGGCACCCTCGACCAGGAGCCTACAACCTCGACCAGGAGCTAATACCCTCGACCAGGAGCCTACACCCTCGACCAGGGAGACTATACCATCGACCAGGAGCCTACACCCTCGACCAGGGAGACTACACCCTCGACCAGGAGCCTACACACTCGACCAGAGAGACTACACCCTCGACCAGGAGCCTACACCCTCGACCAGGAGCCTACACCCTCGACCAGGACCCTACACCCTCGACCAGCTGCCTACACCCTCGACCAAGAACCTATACCCTCGACCAGGAGCCTGCACCCTCGACCAGGAGCTAATAACCTCGACAAGGAGCCTACAACCTCGATCAGGAGACCTACACCCTCGATCAGGAGCCTGCACCCTCGACCAGGAGCCTACAACCTCGATCAGGAGCCTACACCCTCGACCAGGGGCCTACAACCTCGATCAGGAGCCTACACCCTCGATCAGGAGCCTGCACCCACGACCAGGGAGCCTACACCCTCGACCAGGAGACTACACCCTCGACCAGGAGCCTGCATCCTCGACCAGGAGCCTACACCCTCGACCAGGGAGCCTACACCCTCGACCAGGAGCCTGCACACTCGACCAGGAACTAATACCCTCGACCAGGAGACTACACCCTCGATCAGGAGCCTACACCCTCGACCAGGAGCCTACAACCTCGATCAGGAGCCTACACCCTCGATCAGGAGCCTGCACCCTCGACCAGGAGCCTACACCCTCGATCAGGAGCCTACACCCTCGATCAGGAGCCTGCACCCTCGATCAGGAGCCTGCACCCTCGATCAGGAGCCTACACCCTCGACCAGGAGCCTACAGCCTCGATCAGGAGCCTACGCCCTCGATCAGGAGCCTGCACCCTCGATCAGGAGCCTACACCCTCGATCAGGAGCCTGCACCCTCGATCAGGAGCCTACACCCTCGACCAGGAGCCTGCACGCTCGAACAGGAGCCTACACCCTCGACCAGGAGCCTGCACCCTCGACCATGAGCCTGCACCCTCGACCAGGAGACTACAACCTCGATCAGGAGCCTACACCCTCGATCAGGAGCCTGCACCTCGACCAGGAGCCTACACCCTCGACCAGGACCCTACACCCTCGACCAGGACCCTACACCCTCGGCCAGGAGCCTACACCCTCGACCAAGAGCCTGCACCCTCGACCAGGAACGTACACCCTCGACCAGGAGCCTGCACCCTCGACCAAGAGCCTGCACCCTCGACCAGGAACGTGCACCCTCGACCAGGAGCCTACACCCTCGACCAGGAGGCTGCACCCTCGACCAGGAGCCTGCACCCTCGACCAGGACCCTACACCCTCGACCAGGAGCCTACACCCTCGACCAAGAGCCTCCACCTCGACCAGGAGCCTGCACCCTCGACCAGGGAGACTACACCCTCGACCAGGAGCCTACACCCTCGACCAGGGAGCCTACACCCTCAACCAGGGAGACTACACCCTCGACCAGGAACGTACAACCTCGATCAGGAGCCTGCACCTCGACCAGGAGCCTGCACCCTCGACCAGGAGCCTGCACCTTCGACCAGGAGCTAACACCCTCGGCCAGGAGCCTACACCCTCGACCAGGAGCCTGCAACCTCAACCAGGAGCCCGCACTCTCGACCAGAAGCTAATACCCTCGACCAGGAACCTGCACCCACGACCTGGAGCCTGCACCCTCGACCAGGGAGACTACACCCTCGACCAGGAGCCTGCACCCTCGACCAGGGAGACTACACCCTCGACCAGGAGCCTGCACCCTCGACCAGGAGCCTACAGCCTCGACCAGGAGCCTACAGCCTCGACCAGGAGGCTGCACCCTCGACAGGGAGCCTACACCCTCGATCAGGAGCCTACACCCTCGATCAGGAGCCTGCACCCTCGATCAGGAGCCTGCACCCTCGATCAGGAGCCTGCACCCTCGACCAGGAGCCTACAGCCTCGATCAGGAGCCTACACCCTCAACCAGGAGCCTGCACCCTCGACCAGGAGACTGCACCCTCGACCAGGAGCCTACACCCTCGACCAGGAGCCTGCACCCTTGACCAGGAGCCTACACCCTCGACCAGGAGCCTGCACCCTCGACCAAGAGCCTGCACCCTCGACCAGGAGCCTGCACCTCGAACAGGATCCTACACCCTCGACCAGGGAGACAGCACCCTCGACCAGGTGCTAATACCCTCGACCAGGGAGCCGGCACCCTCGACCAGGAGCCTACAACCTCGACCAGGAGCTAATACCCTCGACCAGGAGCCTACACCCTCGACCAGGGAGACTATACCATCGACCAGGAGCCTACACCCTCGACCAGGGAGACTACACCCTCGACCAGGAGCCTACACACTCGACCAGAGAGACTACACCCTCGACCAGGAGCCTACACCCTCGACCAGGAGCCTACACCCTCGACCAGGACCCTACACCCTCGACCAGCTGCCTACAACCTCGACCAAGAACCTATACCCTCGACCAGGAGCCTGCACCCTCGACCAGGAGCTAATAACCTCGACAAGGAGACTACAACCTCGATCAGGAGCCTACACCCTCGATCAGGAGCCTGCACCCTCGACCAGGAGCCTACAACCTCGATCAGGAGCCTACACCCTCGACCAGGAGCCTACAACCTCGATCAGGAGCCTACACCCTCGATCAGGAGCCTGCACCCACGACCAGGGAGCCTACACCCTCGACCAGGAGCCTACACCCTCGACCAGGAGCCTGCATCCTCGACCAGGAGCCTACACCCTCGACCAGGGAGCCTACACCCTCGACCAGGAGCCTGCACACTCGACCAGGAACTAATACCCTCGACCAGGAGACTACACCCTCGATCAGGAGCCTGCACCCTCGATCAGGAGCCTGCACCCTCGATCAGGAGCCTACACCCTCGACCAGGAGCCTACAGCCTCGATCAGGAGCCTACGCCCTCGATCAGGAGCCTACACCCTCGATCAGGAGCCTGCACCCTCGATCAGGAGCCTACACCCTCGACCAGGAGCCTGCACCCTCGAACAGGAGCCTACACCCTCGACCATGAGCCTGCACCCTCGACCAGGAGACTACAACCTCGATCAGGAGCCTACACCCTCGATCAGGAGCCTGCACCTCGACCAGGAGCCTACACCCTCGACCAGGACCCTACACCCTCGACCAGGACCCTACACCCTCGGCCAGGAGCCTACACCCTCGACCAAGAGCCTGCACCCTCGACCAGGAACGTACACCCTCGACCAGGAGCCTGCACCCTCGACCAAGAGCCTGCACCCTCGACCAGGAACGTGCACCCTCGACCAGGAGCCTACACCCTCGACCAGGAGGCTGCACCCTCGACCAGGAGCCTGCACCCTCGACCAGGACCCTACACCCTCGACCAGGAGCCTACACCCTCGACCAAGAGCCTGCACCTCGACCAGGAGCCTGCACCCTCGACCAGGGAGACTACACCCTCGGCCAGGAGCCTACACCCTCGACCAGGGAGCCTACACCCTCAACCAGGGAGACTACACCCTCGACCAGGAACGTACAACCTCGATCAGGAGCCTGCACCTCGACCAGGAGCTAACACCCTAGACCAGGACCCCACATCCTAGACCAGGGAGTCTGCACCTCGACCAGGAGCCTACACCCTCGACCAGGAGCCTGCACCTTCGACCAGGAGCTAACATCCTCGACCAGGAGCCTACACCCTCGACCAGGAGCCTACACCCTCGACCAGGACCCTACACCCTCGACCAGGACCCTACACCCTCGGCCAGGAGCCTACACCCTCGACCAAGAGCCTGCACCCTCGACCAGGAACGTACACCCTCGACCAGGAGCCTGCACCCTCGACCAAGAGCCTGCACCCTCGACCAGGAACGTGCACTCTCGACCAGGAGCCTACACCCTTGACCAGGAGCCTGCACCCTCGACCAGGAGCCTGCACCCTCGACCAGGACCCTACACCCTCGACCAGGAGCCTACACCCTCGACCAGGAGCCTGCACCCTCGACCAAGAGCCTGCACCTCGACCAGGAGCCTGCACCCTCGACCAGGGAGACTACACCCTCGACCAGGAGCCTACACCCTCGACCAGGGAGCCTACACCCTCAACCAGGGAGACTACACCCTCGACCAGGAACGTACAACCTCGATCAGGAGCCTGCACCTCGACCAGGAGCCTGCACCCTGGACCAGGAGCCTGCACCCTCGACCAGGGAGACTACACACTCGACCAAAAGCCTGCACCCTCGACCAGGAGCCTACACCCTCGACCAGGAACCTACTACCGCGACCAGGAGCCTACACCCTCGACCAGGAACCTACTACCGCGACCAGGAGCCTACACCCTCGACCAGGAGCCTGCACCCTCGACCAGGAGGCTAAACCCTCGACCAGGAACCTGCACCCTCGACCAGGAGGCTAAACCCTCGACCAGGAGCCTACACCCTCGACCAGGAACCTACTACCGCGACCAGGAGCCTACACCCTCGACCAGGAGCCTGCACCCTCGACCAGGAGCCTGCACCCTCGACCAGGAGCCCACACCCTCGACCAGGAGACTACACCCTCGACCAAGGAGCCTGCACCCTCGACCAGGAGCCTACACCCTCGACCAGGAGCCTGCACCCTCGACCAGGGAGACTACACCCTCGACCAGGAGACTACACCCTCGACCAGGAGCCTGCACCCTCGACCAGGAGCCTGCACCCTCGACCAGGAGACTACACCCTCGACCAGGGAGCCTGCACCCTCGACCAGGAGCCTACACCCTCGACCAGGAGCCTGCAACCTCAACCAGGAGCCCGCACTCTCGACCAGAAGCTAATACCCTCGACCAGGAACCTGCACCCACGACCAGGAGCCTGCACCCTCGACCAGGGAGACTACACCCTCGACCAGGAGCCTGCACCCTCGACCAGGGAGACTACACCCTCGACCAGGAGCCTGCACCCTCGACCAGGAGCCTACAGCCTCGACCAGGAGGCTGCACCCTCGACAGGGAGCCTACACCCTCGATCAGGAGCCTACACCCTCGATCAGGAGCCTGCACCCTCGATCAGGAGCCTGCACCCTCGACCAGGAGCCTACAGCCTCGATCAGGAGCCTACACCCTCAACCAGGAGCCTGCACCCTCGACCAGGAGACTGCACCCTCGACCAGGAGCCTACACCCTCGACCAGGAGCCTGCACCCTTGACCAGGAGCCTACACCCTCGACCAGGAGACTGCACCCTCGACCAGGAGCCTACACCCTCGACCAGGAGCCTGCACCCTTGACCAGGAGCCTACACCCTCGACCAGGAGCCTGCACCCTCGACCAAGAGCCTGCACCCTCGACCAGGAGCCTGCACCTCGAACAGGATCCTACACCCTCGACCAGGGAGACAGCACCCTCGACCAGGTGCTAATACCCTCGAGCAGGGAGCCGGCACCCTCGACCAGGAGCCTACAACCTCGACCAGGAGCTAATACCCTCGACCAGGAGCCTACACCCTCGACCAGGGAGACTATACCATCGACCAGGAGCCTACACCCTCGACCAGGGAGACTACACCCTCGACCAGGAGCCTACACACTCGACCAGAGAGACTACACCCTCGACCAGGAGCCTACACCCTCGACCAGGAGCCTACACCCTCGACCAGGACCCTACACCCTCGACCAGCTGCCTACACCCTCGACCAAGAACCTATACCCTCGACCAAGAGCCTGCACCCTCGACCAGGAGCTAATAACCTCGACAAGGAGCCTACAACCTCGATCAGGAGCCTACACCCTCGATCAGGAGCCTGCACCCTCGACCAGGAGCCTACAACCTCGATCAGGAGCCTACACCCTCGACCAGGAGCCTACAACCTCGATCAGGAGCCTACACCCTCGATCAGGAGCCTGCACCCACGACCAGGGAGCCTACACCCTCGACCAGGAGCCTACACCCTCGACCAGGAGCCTGCATCCTCGACCAGGAGCCTACACCCTCGACCAGGGAGCCTACACCCTCGACCAGGAGCCTGCACACTCGACCAGGAACTAATACCCTCGACCAGGAGACTACACCCTCGATCAGGAGCCTACACCCTCAACCAGGAGCCTACAACCTCGATCAGGAGCCTACACCCTCGATCAGGAGCCTGCACCCTCGACCAGGAGCCTACACCCTCGATCAGGAGCCTGCACCCTCGATCAGGAGCCTGCACCCTCGATCAGGAGCCTGCACCCTCGATCAGGAGCCTACACCCTCGACCAGGAGCCTACAGCCTCGATCAGGAGCCTACGCCCTCGATCAGGAGCCTGCACCCTCGATCAGGAGCCTACACCCTCGATCAGGAGCCTGCACCCTCGATCAGGAGCCTACACCCTCGACCAGGAGCCTGCACCCTCGACCAGGAGCCTGCACCCTCGAACAGGAGCCTACACCCTCGACCAGGAGCCTGCACCCTCGACCATGAGCCTGCACCCTCGACCAGGAGACTACAACCTCGATCAGGAGCCTACACCCTCGATCAGGAGCCTGCACCTCGACCAGGAGCCTACACCCTCGACCAGGACCCTACACCCTCGACCAGGACCCTACACCCTCGGCCAGGAGCCTACACCCTCGACCAAGAGCCTGCACCCTCGACCAGGAACATACACCCTCGACCAAGAGCCTGCACCCTCGACCAAGAGCCTGCACCCTCGACCAGGAACGTGCACCCTCGACCAGGAGCCTACACCCTCGACCAGGAGGCTGCACCCTCGACCAGGAGCCTGCACCCTCGACCAGGACCCTACACCCTCGACCAGGAGCCTACACCCTCGACCAAGAGCCTGCACCTCGACCAGGAGCCTGCACCCTCGACCAGGGAGACTACACCCTCGACCAGGAGCCTACACCCTCGACCAGGGAGC
The DNA here is from genome assembly GCF_017639515.1 of Carcharodon carcharias. NCBI lineage: Eukaryota > Metazoa > Chordata > Chondrichthyes > Lamniformes > Lamnidae > Carcharodon > Carcharodon carcharias. The sequence goes on from NC_054485.1 coordinate 108,655,398, forward strand.
CTACACCCTCAACCAGGGAGACTACACCCTCGACCAGGAACGTACAACCTCGATCAGGAGCCTGCACCTCGACCAGGAGCTAACACCCTAGACCAGGACCCCACATCCTAGACCAGGGAGCCTGCACCTCGACCAGGAGCCTACACCCTCGACCAGGAGCCTGCACCTTCGACCAGGAGCTAACATCCTCGACCAGGAGCCTACACCCTCGACCAGGAGCCTAAACCCTCGACCAGGAGCCTACACCTTCGATCAGGAGCCTGCACCCTCGATCAGGAGCCTGCACCCTCGATCAGGAGCCTACACCCTCGACCAGGAGCCTACGCCCTCGATCAGGAGCCTACGCCCTCGATCAGGAGCCTGCACCCTCGATCAGGAGCCTACACCCTCGATCAGGAGCCTGCACCCTCGATTAGGAGCCTACACCCTCGACCAGGAGCCTGCACCCTCGAACAGGAGCCTACACCCTCGACCAGGAGCTTGCACCCTCGACCAGGAGCCTGCACCCTCGACCAGGAGCCTGCACCCTCGACCAGGAGCCTGCACCCACGACCAGGAGCCTACACCCTCGACCAGGAGCCTACACCCTCGACCAGGAGCGTACACCCTCGACCAGGAACCTGCTCCCTCGACCAGGAGCCTACACCCTCGACCAGGAGCCTACACCCTCGACCAGGAGCGTACACCCTCGACCAGAAGCCTGCACCCTCGACCAGGGAGCCTGCACCCTCGACCAGGAGCCTACGCACTCGACCAGGGAGCCTGCACCTCGACCAAGAGCCTGCACCCTCGACCAGGGAGCCTGCACCTCGACCAGGAGCCTACACCCTCGACCAGGACCCTACAACCTCGACCAGGACCCTACACCCTCGGCCAGGAGCCTACACCCTCGACCAAGAGCCTGCACCCTCGACCAGGAACGTACACCCTCGACCAGGAGCCTGCACCCTCGACCAAGAGCCTGCACCCTCGACCAGGAACGTGCACTCTCGACCAGGAGCCTACACCCTCGACCAGGAGCCTGCACCCTCGACCAGGAGCCTGCACCCTCGACCAGGACCCTACACCCTCGACCAGGAGCCTACACCCTCGACCAGGAGCCTGCACCCTCGACCAAGAGCCTGCACCTCGACCAGGAGCCTGCACCCTCGACCAGGGAGACTACACCCTCGACCAGGAGCCTACACCCTCGACCAGGGAGCCTACACCCTCGACCAGGGAGCCTACACCCTCAACCAGGGAGACTACACCCTCGACCAGGAACGTACAACCTCGATCAGGAGCCTGCACCTCGACCAGGAGCCTGCACCCTGGACCAGGAGCCTGCACCCTCGACCAGGGAGACTACACACTCGACCAAAAGCCTGCACCCTCGAACAGGAGCCTACACCCTCGACCAGGAACCTACTACCGCGACCAGGAGCCTACACCCTCGACCAGGAACCTACTACCGCGACCAGGAGCCTACACCCTCGACCAGGAGCCTGCACCCTCGACCAGGAGGCTAAACCCTCGACCAGGAACCTGCACCCTCGACCAGGAACCTACTACCGCGACCAGGAGCCTACACCCTCGACCAGGAGCCTGCACCCTCGACCAGGAGCCTGCACCCTCGACCAGGAGCCTACACCCTCGACCAGGAGACTACACCCTCGACCAGGAGACTACACCCTCGACCAGGAGACTACACCCTCGACCAGGGAGCCTGCACCCTCGACCAGGAGCCTACACCCTCGACCAGGAGCCTGCACCCTCGACCAGGGAGACTACACCCTCGACCAGGAGACTACACCCTCGACCAGGAGCCTGCGCCCTCGACCAGGAGCCTGCACCCTCGACCAGGAGACTACACCCTCGACCAGGGAGCCTGCACCCTCGACCAGGAGCCTACACCCTCGACCAGGAACCTAATACCTCGACCAGGAGCCTGCACCCTCGACCAGGAGACTACACCCTCGACCAGGAGCCTACACCCTCGACCAGGAGACTACACCCTCGACCAGGGAGCCTGCACCCTCGACCAGGAGCCTACACCCTCGACCAGGAACCTAATACCTCGACCAGGAGCCTGCACCCTCGACCAGGAGGCTACACCCTCGACAAGGAGCCTGCACCCTCGACCACGAACCTGCACCTCGACCAGGAGCCTACACCCTCGACCAGGAGCCTACACGCTCGACCAGGAGCCTACACGCTCGACCAGGAGCCTACACCCTCGACCAGGAGCCTACACCCTTGACCAGGAGTCTACACCTCGACCAGGAGACTACACCCTCGACCAGGAACCTACACCCTCGATCAGGAACCATCACGCTCGATCAGGAGTCTGCACCCTCGACCAGGAGCCGACACCCTCGATCAGGAACCTGCACCCTCGATCAGGAACCTGCACCCTCGATCAGGAACCTACACCCTCGATCAGGAACCTGCACCCTCGATCAGGAACCTGCACGATCGATCAGGAACCTGCACGATCGATCAGGAACCTGCACCCTCGATCAGGAGTCTGCACCATCGACCAGGAGCCTGCACCCTCGACCAGGAGCCAGCACCCTCGACCAGGGAGACTACACCCTCGACCAGGAAGCCTACACACTCGACCAGGAGTCTGCACCTCGACCAGGAGCATGCACCTCGACCAGGAGCCTGCACCTCGACCAGGATCCTACACCCTGGACCAGGGAGACGGCACCCTCGACCAGGGAGACGGCACCCTCGACCAGGAGTCTGCACCTCGATCAGGAGCCTGCACCTCGACCAGGTGCCTGCACCTCGAACAGGATCCTACACCCTCGACCAGGGAGACTACACCCTCGACCAGGAGCCTACATCCTCGACCAGGAGCCTACACCCTCGACCAGGACCCTACACCATCGACCAGCTGCCTACACCCTCGACCAAGAACCTACACCCTCGACCAGGGAGCCTACATCCTCGACCAGGAGCCTGCACCCTCGACCAGGAGCTAATAACCTCGACCAGGAGCCTACAACCTCGATCAGGAGCCTACACCCTCGATCAGGAGCCTGCACCCTCGACCAGGAGCCTACAACCTCGATCAGGAGCCTACACCCTCGACCAGGAGCCTACAACCTCGATCAGGAGCCTACACCCTCGATCAGGAGCCTGCACCCTCGATCAGGAGCCTACACCCTCGATCAGGAGTCTACACCCTCGATCAGGAGCCTACAGCCTCGATCAGGAGCCTGCACCTTCCATCAGGAGCCTACACCCTCGACAAGGAGCCTGCACCCTCGACCAAGAGTCTGCACCCTCGACCAGGAGCCTGCACCCTCGACCAGGAGCCTGCACCCTCGACCAGGAGCCTGCAACCTCAACCAGGAGCCCGCACACTCGACCAGAAGCTAATACCCTCGACCAGGAACCTGCACCCACGACCAGGAGCCTGCACCCTCGACCAGGGAGACTACACCCTCGACCAGGAGCCTGCACCCTCGACCAGGAGCCTACAGCCTCGACCAGGAGGCTGCACCCTCGACAGGGAGCCTACACCCTCGATCAGGAGCCTACACCCTCGATCAGGAGCCTGCACCCTCGATCAGGAGCCTACACCCTCGACCAGGAGCCTACAGCCTCGATCAGGAGCCTACACCCTTGACCAGGAGCCTGCACCCTCGACCAGGAGACTGCACCCTCGACCAGGAGACTGCACCCTCGACCAGGAGCCTACACCCTCGACCAGGAGCCTGCACCCTTGACCAGGAGCCTACACCCTCGACCAGGAGCCTGCACCCTCGACCAAGAGCCTGCACCCTCGACCAGGAGCCTGCACCTCGAACAGGATCCTACACCCTCGACCAGGGAGACAGCACCCTCGACCAGGTGCTAATACCCTCGACCAGGGAACCGGCACCCTCGACCAGGAGCCTACAACCTCGACCAGGAGCTAATACCCTCGACCAGGAGCCTACACCCTCGACCAGGGAGACTATACCATCGACCAGGAGCCTACACCCTCGACCAGGAAGCCTACACACTCGACCAGGAGTCTGCACCTCGACCAGGAGCCTGCACCCTCGACCAAGAGCCTGCACCTCGACCAGGAGCCTGCACCCTCGACCAGGGAGACTACACCCTCGACCAGGAGCCTACACCCTCGACCAGGGAGCCTACACCCTCGACCAGGGAGCCTACACCCTCAACCAGGGAGACTACACCCTCGACCAGGAACGTACAACCTCGATCAGGAGCCTGCACCTCGACCAGGAGCCTGCACCCTGGACCAGGAGCCTGCACCCTGGACCAGGAGCCTGCACCCTCGACCAGGGAGACTACACACTCGACCAAAAGCCTGCACCCTCGACCAGGAGCCTACACCCTCGACCAGGAACCTACTACCGCGACCAGGAGCCTACACCCTCGACCAGGAACCTACTACCGCGACCAGGAGCCTACACCCTCGACCAGGAGGCTAAACCCTCGACCAGGAACCTGCACCCTCGACCAGGAACCTACTACCGCGACCAGGAGCCTACACCCTCGACCAGGAGCCTGCACCCTCGACCAGGAGCCTGCACCCTCGACCAGGAGCCTACACCCTCGACCAGGAGACTACACCCTCGACCAGGAGACTACACCCTCGACCAGGGAGCCTGCACCCTCGACCAGGAGCCTACACCCTCGACCAGGAGCCTGCACCCTCGACCAGGGAGACTACACCCTCGACCAGGAGACTACACCCTCGACCAGGAGCCTGCGCCCTCGACCAGGAGCCTGCACCCTCGACCAGGAGACTACACCCTCGACCAGGGAGCCTGCACCCTCGACCAGGAGCCTACACCCTCGACCAGGAACCTAATACCTCGACCAGGAGCCTGCACCCTCGACCAGGAGACTACACCCTCGACCAGGAGCCTACACCCTCGACCAGGAGACTACACCCTCGACCAGGGAGCCTGCACCCTCGACCAGGAGCCTACACCCTCGACCAGGAACCTAATACCTCGACCAGGAGCCTGCACCCTCGACCAGGAGACTACACCCTCGACAAGGAGCCTGCACCCTCGACCACGAACCTGCACCTCGACCAGGAGCCTACACCCTCGACCAGGAGCCTACACGCTCGACCAGGAGCCTACACGCTCGACCAGGAGCCTACACCCTCGACCAGGAGCCTACACCCTTGACCAGGAGTCTACACCTCGACCAGGAGACTACACCCTCGACCAGGAACCTACACCCTCGATCAGGAACCATCACGCTCGATCAGGAGTCTGCACCCTCGACCAGGAGCCGACACCCTCGATCAGGAACCTGCACCCTCGATCAGGAACCTGCACCCTCGATCAGGAACCTACACCCTCGATCAGGAACCTACACCCTCGATCAGGAACCTGCACCCTCGATCAGGAACCTGCACGATCGATCAGGAACCTGCACCCTCGATCAGGAGTCTGCACCATCGACCAGGAGCCTGCACCCTCGACCAGGAGCCAGCACCCTCGACCAGGGAGACTACACCCTCGACCAGGAAGCCTACACACTCGACCAGGAGTCTGCACCTCGACCAGGAGCATGCACCTCGACCAGGAGCCTGCACCTCGACCAGGATCCTACACCCTGGACCAGGGAGACGGCACCCTCGACCAGGGAGACGGCACCCTCGACCAGGAGTCTGCACCTCGATCAGGAGCCTGCACCTCGACCAGGTGCCTGCACCTCGAACAGGATCCTACACCCTCGACCAGGGAGACTACACCCTCGACCAGGAGCCTACACCCTCGACCAGGAGCCTACACCCTCGACCAGGATCCTACGCCATCGACCAGCTGCCTACACCCTCGACCAAGAACCTACACCCTCGACCAGGGAGCCTACATCCTCGACCAGGAGCCTGCACCCTCGACCAGGAGCTAATAACCTCGACCAGGAGCCTACAACCTCGATCAGGAGCCTACACCCTCGATCAGGAGCCTGCACCCTCGACCAGGAGCCTACAACCTCGATCAGGAGCCTACACCCTCGACCAGGAGCCTACAACCTCGATCAGGAGCCTACACCCTCGATCAGGAGCCTGCACCCTCGATCAGGAGCCTACACCCTCGATCAGGAGTCTACACCCTCGATCAGGAGCCTACAGCCTCGATCAGGAGCCTGCACCTTCCATCAGGAGCCTACACCCTCGACAAGGAGCCTGCACCCTCGACCAGGAGCCTGCACCCTCGACCAAGAGTCTGCACCCTCGACCAGGAGCCTGCACCCTCGACCAGGAGCCTGCACCCTCGACCAGGAGCCTGCAACCTCAACCAGGAGCCCGCACACTCGACCAGAAGCTAATACCCTCGACCAGGAACCTGCACCCACGACCAGGAGCCTGCACCCTCGACCAGGGAGACTACACCCTCGACCAGGAGCCTGCACCCTCGACCAGGGAGACTACACCCTCGACCAGGAGCCTGCACCCTCGACCAGGAGCCTACAGCCTCGACCAGGAGGCTGCACCCTCGACAGGGAGCCTACACCCTCGATCAGGAGCCTACACCCTCGATCAGGAGCCTGCACCCTCGATCAGGAGCCTACACCCTCGACCAGGAGCCTACAGCCTCGATCAGGAGCCTACACCCTTGACCAGGAGCCTGCACCCTCGACCAGGAGACTGCACCCTCGACCAGGAGCCTACACCCTCGACCAGGAGCCTGCACCCTTGACCAGGAGCCTACACCCTCGACCAGGAGCCTGCACCCTCGACCAAGAGCCTGCACCCTCGACCAGGAGCCTGCACCTCGAACAGGATCCTACACCCTCGACCAGGGAGACAGCACCCTCGACCAGGTGCTAATACCCTCGACCAGGGAACCGGCACCCTCGACCAGGAGCCTACAACCTCGACCAGGAGCTAATACCCTCGACCAGGAGCCTACACCCTCGACCAGGGAGACTATACCATCGACCAGGAGCCTACACCCTCGACCAGGAAGCCTACACACTCGACCAGGAGTCTGCACCTCGACCAGGAGCCTGCACCTCGACCAGGAGCCTGCACCTCGAACAGGATCCTACACCCTCGACCAGGGAGACAGCACCCTCGACCAGGTGCTAATACCCTCGACCAGGGAGCCGGCACCCTCCAGCAGGAGCCTACAACCTCGACCAGGAGCTAATATCCTCGACCAGGAGCCTACACCCTCGACCAGGGAGACTATACCATCGACCAGGAGCCTACATCCTCGACCAAGGAGACTACACCCTCGACCAGGAGCCTACACACTCGACCAGAGAGACTACACCCTCGACCAGGAGCCTACACCCTCGACCAGGAGCCTACACCCACGACCAGGACCCTACACCCTCGACCAGCTGCCTACACCCTCGACCAAGAACCTACACCCTCGACCAGGGAGCCTACATCCTCGACCAGGAGCCTGCACCCTCGACCAGGAGCTAATAACCTCGACCAGGAGCCTACAACCTCGATCAGGAGCCTACACCCTCGATCAGGAGCCAGCACCCTCGACCAGGAGCCTACAACCTCGATCAGGAGCCTACACCCTCGACCAGGAGCCTACAACCTCGATCAGGAGCCTACACCCTCGATCAGGAGCCTGCACCCTCGATCAGGAGCCTACACCCTCGATCAGGAGTCTACACCCTCGATCAGGAGCCTAAAGCCTCGATCAGGAGCCTGCACCTTCGATCAGGAGCCTACACCCTCGACAAGGAGCCTGCACCCTCGACCAGGAGCCTGCACCCTCGACCAAGAGTCTGCACCCTCGACCAGGAGCCTGCACCCTCGACCAGGAGCCTGCACCCTCGACCAGGAGCCTGCAACCTCAACCAGGAGCCCGCACACTCGACCAGAAGCTAATACCCTCGACCAGGAACCTGCACCCACGACCAGGAGCCTGCACCCTCGACCAGGGAGACTACACCCTCGACCAGGAGCCTGCACCCTCGACCAGGGAGACTACACCCTCGACCAGGAGCCTGCACCCTCGACCAGGAGCCTACAGCCTCGACCAGGAGGCTGCACCCTCGACAGGGAGCCTACACCCTCGATCAGGAGCCTACACCCTCGATCAGGAGCCTACACCCTCGATCAGGAGCCTGCACCCTCGATCAGGAGCCTACACCCTCGACCAGGAGCCTACAGCCTCGATCAGGAGCCTACACCCTTGACCAGGAGCCTGCACCCTCGACCAGGAGACTGCACCCTCGACCAGGAGCCCACACCCTCGACCAGGAGCCTGCACTCTTGACCAGGAGCCTACACCCTCGACCAGGAGCCTGCACCCTCGACCAAGAGCCTGCACCCTCGACCAGGAGCCTGCACCTCGAACAGGATCCTACACCCTCGACCAGGGAGACAGCACCCTCGACCAGGTGCTAATACCCTCGACCAGGGAACCGGCACCCTCGACCAGGAGCCTACAACCTCGACCAGGAGCTAATACCCTCGACCAGGAGCCTACACCCTCGACCAGGGAGACTATACCATCGACCAGGAGCCTACACCCTCGACCAGGGAGACTACACCCTCGACCAGGAGCCTACACACTCGACCAGAGAGACTACACCCTCGACCAGGAGCCTACACCCTCGACCAGGAGCCTACACCCTCGACCAGGACCCTACACCCTTGACCAGCTGCCTACACCCTCGACCAAGAACCTACACCCTCGACCAGGGAGCCTACATCCTCGACCAGGAGCCTGCACCCTCGACCAGGAGCTAATAACCTCGACCAGGAGCCTACAACCTCGATCAGGAGCCTACACCCTCGATCAGGAGCCTGCACCCTCGACCAGGAGCCTACAACCTCGATCAGGAGCCTACACCCTCGACCAGGAGCCTACAACCTCGATCAGAAGGCAACACCCTCGATCAGGAGCCTGCACCCTCGATCAGGAGCCTACACCCTCGATCAGGAGTCTACACCCTCGATCAGGAGTCTACAGCCTCGATCAGGAGCCTGCACCATCGATCAGGAGCCTACACCCTCGACCAGGAGCCTGCACCCTCGACCAGGAGCCTGCACCCTCGACCAAGAGTCTGCACCCTCGACCAGGAGCCTGCACTCTCGACCAGGAGCCTGCACCCTCGACCAGGAGCCTGCAACCTCAACCAGGAGCCCGCACTCTCGACCAGAAGCTAATACCCTCGACCAGGAACCTGCACCCTCGACCAGGAGCCTGCACCCTCGACCAGGGAGACTACACCCTCGACCAGGAGCCTGCACCCTCGACCAGGGAGACTACACCCTCGACCAGGAGACTGCACCCTCGACCAGGAGCCTACAGCCTCGACCAGGAACCTACTACCGCGACCAGGAGCCTACACCCTCGACCAGGAACCTACTACCGCGACCAGGAGCCCACACCCTCGACCAGGAGCCTGCACCCTCGACCAGGAGGCTAAACCCTCGACCAGGAACCTGCACCCTCGACCAGGAACCTGCACCCTCGACCAGGAACCTACTACCGCGACCAGGAGCCTACACCCTCGACCAGGAGCCTGCACCCTCGACCAGGAGCCTGCACCCTCGACCAGGAGCCTACACCCTCGACCAGGAGACTACACCCTCGACCAGGAGACTACACCCTCGACCAGGGAGCCTGCACCCTCGACCAGGAGCCTACACCCTCGACCAGGAGCCTGCACCCTTGACCAGGGAGACTACACCCTCGATCAGGAGACTACACTCTCGACCAGGAGCCTGCACCCTCGACCAGGAGCCTGCACCCTCGATCAGGAGACTACACTCTCGACCAGGAGCCTGCACCCTCGACCAGGAGCCTGCACCCTCGACCAGGAGACTACACCCTCGACCAGGAGCCTACACCCTCGACCAGGAGACTACACCCTCGACCAGGGAGCCTGCACCCTCGACCAGGAGCCTACACCCTCGACCAGGAACCTAATACCTCGACCAGGAGCCTGCACCCTCGACCAGGAGACTACACCCTCGCCAAGGAGCCTGCACCCTCGACCAGGAACCTGCACTTCGACCAGGAGCCTACACCCTCGACCAGGAGCCTACACGCTCGACCAGGAGCCTACACGCTCGACCAGGAGCCTACACCCTCGACCAGGAGCCTACACCCTTGACCAGGAGTCTACACCTCGACCAGGAGACAACACCCTCGACAAGGAACCTACACCCTCGATCAGGAACCATCACGCTCGATCAGGAGTCTGCACCCTCGACCAGGAGCCGACACCCTCGATCAGGAACCTGCACCCTCGATCAGGAACCTGCACCCTCGATCAGGAACCTACACCCTCGATCAGGAACCTACACCCTCGATCAGGAACCTGCACCCTCGATCAGGAACCTGCACGATCGATCAGGAACCTGCACCCTCGATCAGGAGTCGGCACCATCGACCAGGAGCCTGCACCCTCGACCAGGAACCAGCACCCTCGACCAGGGAGACTACACCCTCGACCAGGAAGCCTACACACTCGACCAGGAGTCTGCACCTCGACCAGGAGCATGCACCTTGACCAGGAGCCTGCACCTCGACCAGGATCCTACACCCTCGACCAGGGAGACGGCACCCTCGACCAGGAGCCTACACCCTTGACCAGGAGTCTGCACCTCGATCAGGAGCCTGCACCCTCGACCAAGAGTCTGCACCCTCGACCAGGAACCTGCACCCACGACCAGGAGCCTGCACCCACGACCAGGAGCCTGCACCCTCGACCAGGGAGACTACACCCTCGACCAGGAGCCTGCACACTCGACCAGGGAGACTACACCCTCGACCAGGAGCCTGCACCCTCGACCAGGAGCCTACAGCCTCGACCAGGAGGCTGCACCCTCGACAGGGAGCCTACACCCTCGATCAGGAGCCTACACCCTCGATCAGGAGCCTGCACCCTCGATCAGGAGCCTACACCCTCGACCAGGAGCCTACAGCCTCGATCAGGAGCCTCCATCCTTGACCAGGAGCCTGCACCCTCGACCAGGAGACTGCACCCTCGACCAGGAGCCTACACCCTCGACCAGGAGCCTGCACCCTTGACCAGGAGCCTACACCCTTGACCAGGAGCCTACACCCTCGACCAGGAGCCTACAACCTCGATCAGAAGTCTACACCCTCGATCAGGAGCCTGCACCCTCGATCAGGAGCCTACACCCTCGATCAGGAGTCTACACCCTCGATCAGGAGCCTACAGCCTCGATCAGGAGCCTGCACCTTCGATCAAGAGCCTACACCCTCGACCAGGAGCCTGCACCCTCGACCAGGAGTCTGCACCCTCGACCAGGAGCCTGCACCCTCGACCAGGAGCCTGTACCCTCGACCAGGAGCCTGCAACCTCAACCAGGAGCCCGCACTCTCGACCAGAAGCTAATACCCTCGACCAGGAACCTGCACCCTCGATCAGGAGCCTACACCCTCGATCAGGAGCCTGCACCCTCGATCAGGAGCCTACACCCTCGACCAGGAGCCTACAGCCTCGATCAGGAGCCTGCACCCTCGACCAGGAGCCTGCACCCTCGACCAGGAGACTGCACTCTCAACCAAGAGCCTGCACCCTCGACCAGGAGCCTGCACCCTCGACCAGAAACTAATACCCTCGACCAGGAACCTGCACCCTCGACCAGAAAGTCTACACCTCGACCAGGAACCTACACCCTCGACCAGGGAGACTACACCCTCGACCAGGAGCCTACACCCTCGACCAGGGACCCAGCACCCTCCACCAGGAGACTACACCCTCGACCAGGGAGCCAGCACCCTCGACCAGGAGCCTACAACCTCGACCAGGGAGACTACACCCTCGACCAGGAACCTACACCCTCGACCAGGAACCTGCAACCTCGACCAGGAGCCTGCACCCTCGACCAGGAGCCTGCACCCTCGACCAGGAACCTACACCCTCGACCAGGAACCTGCACCCTCGATCAGGAGTCTGCACCCTCGACCAGGAACCTACACCCTCGATCAGGAGTCTGCACCCTCGACCAGGAGTCTACACCCTCGACCATAAACCTACACCCTCGAACAGGAGCCTGCACCCTCGACCAGGAGCCTACACCCTCGACCAGGAGCCTGCACCCTCGACCAGGAGCCTGCACCCTCGACCAGGAGCCTGCACCCTTGACCAGGAGACTACACCTTCGACCAGGAGACTACACCCTCGACCAGGAGCCTACACCCTCGACCAGGAACCTGCACCCTCGACCAGGAGGCTACACCCTCGACCAGGAGCCTACACCCTCGACCAAGAGCCTACACCCTCGACCAGGAGCCTGCAGCCTCGACCAGGAGCCTGCACCCTCGACCAGGAGCCTGCACCCTCGACCAGGAGCCTACACCCTCGACCAGGAGCCTGCACCTTCGACCAGGAGACTACAGCCTCGACCAGGAGACTACACCCTTGACCAGGGACCCGGCACCCTCGACCAGGGACCGAGCACCCACGACCAGGAGCCTGCACCCTCGACCAGGAGACTACTCCCTCGACCAGGGAGCCTACACCCTCGACCAGGAGCCTACAACCTCGACCAGGGAGACTACACCCTCGACCAGGAACCTGAACCCTCGACCAGGAACCTGCACCCTCGTCCAGGAGCCTGCACCCTCGACCAGGAACCGACACCCTCGACCAGGAGCCCGCACCCTCGACCAGGAGCCTACACCCTCGACCAGGAGCCTACACCCTGGACCAGGAACCGACTACCGCGACCAGGAGCCTACACCCTCGAGCAGGAGCCAGCACTCTCGACCAGGAGACTACACCCTCGACCAGGAGCCTGCACCCTCGACCAGGAGACTAGACCTTCGACCAGGAGCCTACACCCTCGAGGAGGTGCCTACACCCTCGACCAGGAGGCTAAACCCTCGACCAGGAGCCTACACCCTCGACCAGGAGCCTGCACTCTCGACCAGGAGACTACACCCTCGACCAGGAGCCTGCACCCTCGACCAGGAGACTGCACCCTCGACCAGGAGCCCACACCCTCGACCAGGAGCCCGCATCCTCGACCAGGAGCCCGCACCCTCGAACAGGAGACTACAGCCTCGACCAGGAGACTACACCCTCGACAAGGAGATTACACACTCGACCAGAGAGACTACACCCTCGACCAGGAGCCTGCACCCTCGATCAGGAACCTGCACCCTCGATCAGGAACCTACACCCTCGACCAGGAACCTACACCCTCGATCAGGAACCATCACGCTCGATCAGGAGTCTGCACCCTCGACCAGGAGCCGACACCCTCGATCAGGAACCTGCACCCTCGATCAGGAACCTGCACCCTCGATCAGGAACCTACACCCTCGATCAGGAACCTACACCCTCGATCAGGAACCTGCACCCTCGATCAGGAACCTGCACGATCGATCAGGAACCTGCACCCTCGATCAGGAGTCTGCACCATCGACCAGGAGCCTGCACCCTCGACCAGGAACCAGCACCCTCGACCAGGGAGACTACACCCTCGACCAGGAAGCCTACACACTCGACCAGGAGTCTGCACCTCGACCAGGAGCCTGCACCTCGACCAGGATCCTACACCCTCGACCAGGGAGACGGCACCCTCGACCAGGAGCCTACACCCTTGACCAGGAGTCTGCACCTCGATCAGGAGCCTGCACCCTCGACCAAGAGTCTGCACCCTCGACCAGGAACCTGCACCCACGACCAGGAGCCTGCACCCTCGACCAGGGAGACTACACCCTCGACCAGGAGCCTGCACCCTCGACCAGGGAGACTACACCCTCGACCAGGAGCCTGCACCCTCGACCAGGAGCCTACAGCCTCGACCAGGAGGCTGCACCCTCGACAGGGAGCCTACACCCTCGATCAGGAGCCTACACCCTCGATCAGGAGCCTGCACCCTCGATCAGGAGCCTACACCCTCGACCAGGAGCCTACAGCCTCGATCAGGAGCCTCCATCCTTGACCAGGAGCCTGCACCCTCGACCAGGAGACTGCACCCTCGACCAGGAGCCTACACCCTCGACCAGGAGCCTGCACCCTTGACCAGGAGCCTACACCCTTGACCAGGAGCCTACACCCTCGACCAGGAGCCTACAACCTCGATCAGAAGCCTACACCCTCGATCAGGAGCCTGCACCCTCGATCAGGAGCCTACACCCTCGATCAGGAGTCTACACCCTCGATCAGGAGCCTACAGCCTCGATCAGGAGCCTGCACCTTCGATCAAGAGCCTACACCCTCGACCAGGAGCCTGCACCCTCGACCAGGAGTCTGCACCCTCGACCAGGAGCCTGCACCCTCGACCAGGAGCCTGTACCCTCGACCAGGAGCCTGCAACCTCAACCAGGAGCCCGCACTCTCGACCAGAAGCTAATACCCTCGACCAGGAACCTGCACCCTCGATCAGGAGCCTACACCCTCGATCAGGAGCCTGCACCCTCGATCAGGAGCCTACACCCTCGACCAGGAGCCTACAGCCTCGATCAGGAGCCTGCACCCTCGACCAGGAGCCTGCACCCTCGACCAGGAGACTGCACTCTCAACCAAGAGCCTGCACCCTCGACCAGGAGCCTGCACCCTCGACCAGAAACTAATACCCTCGACCAGGAACCTGCACCCTCGACCAGAAAGTCTACACCTCGACCAGGAACCTACACCCTCGACCAGAAAGTCTGCACCCTCGACCAGGGAGACTGCACCCTCGACCAGGGAGACTACACCCTCGACCAGGATCCTACACCCTCGACCAGGGAGACTATACCCTCGACCAGGAGCCTACACCCTCGACCAGGGAGACTACACCCTCGACCAGGAGCCTACACCCTCGACCAGGGACCCAGCACCCTCCACCAGGAGACTACACCCTCGACCAGGGAGCCAGCACCCTCGACCAGGAGCCTACAACCTCGACCAGGGAGACTACACCCTCGACTAGGAACCTACACCCTCGACCAGGAACCTGCAACCTCGACCAGGAGCCTGCACCCTCGACCAGGAGCCTGCACCCTCGACCAGGAACCTACACCCTCGACCAGGAACCTGCACCCTCGATCAGGAGTCTGCACCCTCGACCAGGAACCTACACCCTCGATCAGGAGTCTGCACCCTCGACCAGGAGTCTACACCCTCGACCATAAACCTACACCCTCGAACAGGAGCCTGCACCCTCGACCAGGAGCCTACACCCTCGACCAGGAGCCTGCACCCTCGACCAGGAGCCTGCACCCTCGACCAGGAGCCTGCACCCTTGACCAGGAGACTACACCTTCGACCAGGAGACTACACCCTCGACCAGGAGCCTACACCCTCGACCAGGAACCTGCACCCTCGACCAGGAGGCTACACCCTCGACCAGGAGCCTACACCCTCGACCAGGAGCCTACACCCTCGACCAAGAGCCTACACCCTCGACCAGGAGCCTGCAGCCTCGACCAGGAGCCTGCACCCTCGACCAGGAGCCTGCACCCTCGACCAGGAGCCTACACCCTCGACCAGGAGCCTGCACCTTCGACCAGGAGACTACAGCCTCGACCAGGAGACTACACCCTTGACCAGGGACCCGGCACCCTCGACCAGGGACCGAGCACCCACGACCAGGAGCCTGCACCCTCGACCAGGAGACTACTCCCTCGACCAGGGAGCCTACACCCTCGACCAGGAGCCTACAACCTCGACCAGGGAGACTACACCCTCGACCAGGAACCTGAACCCTCGACCAGGAACCTGCACCCTCGTCCAGGAGCCTGCACCCTCGACCAGGAACCGATACCCTCGACCAGGAGCCCGCACCCTCGACCAGGAGCCTACACCCTCGACCAGGAGCCTACACCCTGGACCAGGAACCGACTACCGCGACCAGGAGCCTACACCCTCGAGCAGGAGCCAGCACTCTCGACCAGGAGACTACACCCTCGACCAGGAGCCTGCACCCTCGACCAGGAGACTAGACCTTCGACCAGGAGCCTACACCCTCGAGGAGGTGCCTACACCCTCGACCAGGAGGCTAAACCCTCGACCAGGAGCCTACACCCTCGACCAGGAGCCTGCACTCTCGACCAGGAGACTACACCCTCGACCAGGAGCCTGCACCCTCGACCAGGAGACTGCACCCTCGACCAGGAGCCCACACCCTCGACCAGGAGCCCGCATCCTCGACCAGGAGCCCGCACCCTCGAACAGGAGACTACAGCCTCGACCAGGAGACTACACCCTCGACAAGGAGATTACACCCTCGACCAGGAGCCTGCACCCTCGACCAGGAGACTGCAGCCTCGAGCAGGAGCCTGCACCCTCGACCAGGAGCCTACAGCCTCGACCAGGAGCCTACACCCTCGACCAGGGAGACTACACCCTCGACCAGGGAGACTACACCCTCGACCAGGAGTCTACACCCTCGACCAGGAGCCTACACCCTCGACCAGGAGCCTACACCCTTGACAGGGAGACTACACCCTCGACCAGGAGCCTACACCCTCGACCAGGGAGACTACACCCTCGACCAGGAGCCTGCACCCTCGACCAGGAGACTACACCTTCGACCAGGAGCCTACACCCTCGAGCAGGTGCCTACACCCTCAACCAGGAGGCTAAACCCTCGACCAGGAGCCTACACCCTCGACCAGGAGCCTGCACCCTCGACCAGGAGACTGCACCCTCGACCAGGAGCCTGCACCCTCGACCAGGAGACTGCACCCTCGACCAGGAGCCCACACCCTCGACCAGGAGCCCGCACCCTCGACCAGGAGCCCGCACCCTCGAACAGGAGACTACAGCCTCGACCAGGAGACTACACCCTCGACCAGGAGACTACACCCTCGACCAGGAGCCTGCACCCTCGACCAGGAGACTGCAGCCTCGAGCAGGAGCCTGCACCCTCGACCAGGAGCCTACAGCCTCGACCAGGAGCCTACACCCTCGACCAGGGAGACTACACCCTCGACCAGGGAGACTACACCCTCGACCAGGAGCCTACAGCCTCGACCAGGAGCCTACACCCTCGACCAGGAGCCTACACCCTCGACAGGGAGACTACACCCTCGACCAGGAGCCTACACCCTCGACCAGGGAGACTACACCCTCGACCAGGAGCCTACACCGTCGACCAAGAGCCTGCACCCTCGACCAAGAGTCTGCACCCTCGACCAGGAGACTACACCCTCGACCAGGAGCCTACACCCTCGACCAGGAGCCTGCACCTTCGACCAGGAGCTAACACCATCGACCAGGAGCCTACACCCTCGACCAGGAGCCTGCATCCTCGACCAGGAGCCTACACCCTCGACCAGGGAGCCTACACCCTCGACCAGAAGCCTGCACACTCGACCAGGAACTAATACCCTCGACCAGGAGACTACACCCTCGATCAGGAGCCTACACCCTCGACCAGGAGCCTACAACCTCGATCAGGAACCTACACCCTCGATCAGGAGCCTGCAGCCTCGACCAGGAGCCTACACCCTCGATCAGGAGCCTACACCCTCGATCAGGAGCCTGCACCCTCGATCAGGAGCCTGCACCCTCGATCAGGAGCCTACACCCTCGACCAGGAGCCTACAGCCTCGATCAGGAGCCTATGCCCTCGATCAGGAGCCTGCACCCTCGATCAGGAGCCTACACGCTCGGCCAGGAGCCTGCACCCTCGACCAGGAGCCTGCACCCTCGACCAGGAGCCTACACCCTCGACCAGGAGCCTGCACCCTCGACCAGGAGCCTACACCCTCGACCAGGGAGACTACACCCTCGACCAGGAGCCTACACACTCGACCAGGAGCCTGCACCTCGACCAGGGAGACTACACCCTCGACCAGGAGACTACACCCTCGACCAGGGAGACTACACCCTCGACCAGGGAGACTACACCCTCGACCAGGAGCCTACACCCTCGACCAGGACCCTACACCCTCGGCCAGGAGCCTACACCCTCGACCAAGAGCCTGCACCCTCGACCAGGAACGTACACCCTCGACCAGGAGCCTGCACCCTCGACCAAGAGCCTGCACCCTCGACCAGGAACGTGCACCCTCGACCAGGAGCCTACACCCTTGACCAGGAGCCTACACCCTCGACCAGGAGCCTGCACCCTCGACCAGGAGCCTGCACCCTCGACCAGGACCCTACACCCTCGACCAGGACCCTACACCCTCGACCAGGACTCTACACCCTCGACCAGGAGCCTGCATCCTCGACCAAGAGCCTGCACCTCGACCAGGAGCCTGCACCCTCGACCAGGGAGACTACACCCTCGACCAGGAGCCTACACCCTCGACCAGGGAGCCTACACCCTCAACCAGGGAGACTACACCCTCGACCAGGAACGTACAACCTCGATCAGGAGCCTGCACCTCGACCAGGAGCCTGCACCCTGGACCAGGAGCCTGCACCCTGGACCAGGAGCCTGCACCCTCGACCAGGAGCCTGCACCCTCGACCAGGAGCCTGCACCCTCGACCAGGGAGACTACACCCTCGACCAAGAGCCTGCACCCTCGACCAAGAGCCTACACCCTCGACCAGGAACCTACTACCGCGACCAGGAGCCTACACCCTCGACCAGGAACCTACTACCACGACCAGGAGCCTACACCCTCGACCAGGAGCCTGCACCCTCGACCAGGAGGCTAAACCCTCGACCAGGAACCTGCACCCTCGACCAGAAACCTACTACCGCGACCAGGAGCCTACACCCTCGACCAGGAGCCTGCACCCTCGACCAGGAGCCTGCACCCTCGACCAGGAGCCTACACCCTCGACCATGAGACTACACCCTCGACCAGGGAGCCTGCACCCTCGACCAGGAGCCTACACCCTCGACCAGGAGCCTGCACCCTCGACCAGGGAGACTACACCCTCGACCAGGAGCCTGCACCCTCGACCAGGAGCCTGCACCCTCGACCAGGAGTCTACACCCTCGACCAGGAGACTACACCCTCGACCAGGGAGCCTGCACCCTCGACCAGGAGCCTACACCCTCGACCAGGAGCCTACACCCTCGACCAGGAACCTAATACCTCGACCAGGAGCCTGCACCCTCGACCAGGAGACTACACCCTCGACCAGGAGCCTACACCCTCGACCAGGAGCCTACACCCTCGACCAGGAGACTACACCCTCGACCAGGAGCCTGCACCCTCGACCAGGAGCCTGCACCCTCGACCAGGAGTCTACACCCTCGACCAGGAGACTACACCCTCGACCAGGGAGCCTGCACCCTCGACCAGGAGCCTACACCCTCGACCAGGAACCTAATAACTCGACCAGCAGGCTGCACCCTCGACCAGGAGACTACACCCTCGACCAGGAGCCTACTCCCTCGACCAGGAGACTACACCCTCGACCAGGGAGCCTGCACCCTCGACCAGGAGCCTACACCCTCGACCAGGAACCTAATACCTCGACCAGGAGCCTGCACCCTCGACCAGGAGACTACACCCTCGACAAGGAGCCTGCACCCTCGACCAGGAACCTGCACCTCGACCAGGAGGCTACACCCTCGACCAGGAGACTACACGCTCGACCAGGAGCCTACACGCTCGACCAGGAGCCTACACCCTCGACCAGGAGCCTACACCCTCGACCAGGAGCCTACACCCTCGACCAGGAGCCTACACCCTTGACCAGGAGTCTACACCTCGACCAGGAGACTACACCCTCGACCAGGAACCTACACCCTCGATCAGGAACCATCACGCTCGATCAGGAGTCTGCACCCTCGACCAGGAGCCGACACCCTCGATCAGGAACCTGCACCCTCGATCAGGAACCTACACCCTCGATCAGGAACCTACACCCTCGATCAGGAAACTGCACCCTCGATCAGGAACCGACACCCTCGATCAGGAACCTGCACCCTCGATCAGGAACCTGCACGATCGATCAGGAACCTGCACCCTCGATCAGGAGTCTGCACCATCGACCAGGAGCCTGCATCCTCGACCAGGGAGACTACACCCTCGACCAGGAGCCTGTACCCTCGACCAGGGAGACTACACCCTCGACCAGGGAGACTACACCCTCGACCAGGAGCCTACACCCTCGACCAGGAGCCTACACACTCGACCAGTGAGACTACACCCTCGACCAGGAGCCTACACCCTCGACCAGGAGTCTGCACCCTCGACCAGGGAGCCTGCTCCCTCGACCAGGAGCCTACACCCTTGACCAGAAGCCTGCACCCTCGACCAGGGAGCCTGCACCCTCGACCAGGAGCCTACGCACTGACCAGGGAGCCTGCACCTCGACCAAGAGCCTGCACGCTCGACCAGGGAGCCTGCACCTCGACCAGGAGCCTACACCCTCGACCAGGACCCTGCACCCTCGACCAGGAACGTACACCCTCGACCAGGAGCCTGCACCCTCGACCAAGAGCCTGCACCCTCGACCAGGAACGTGCACCCTCGACCAGGAGCCTACACCCTTGACCAGGAGCCTACACCCTCGACCAGGAGCCTGCACCCTCGAGCAGGAACCTGCACCCTCGACCAGGACCCTACACCCTCGACCAGGAGCCTGCACCCTCGACCAGGAGCCTGCATCCTCGACCAAGAGCCTGCACCTCGACCAGGAGCCTGCACCCTCGACCAGGGAGACTACACCCTCGACCAGGAGCCTACACCCTCGACCAGGGAGCCTACACCCTCAATCAGGGAGACTACACCCTCGACCAGGAACGTACAACCTCGATCAGGAGCCTGCACCTCGACCAGGAGCCTGCACCTCGACCAGGAGCCTGCACCCTCGACCAGGAGCCTGCACCCTCGACCAAGAGCCTGCACCCTCGACCAGGGAGACTACACCCTCGACCAAGAGCCTGCACCCTCGACCAGGAGCCTACACCCTCGACCAGGAACCTACTACCGCGACCAGGAGCCTACACCCTCGACCAGGAACCTACTACCGCGACCAGGAGCCTACACCCTCGACCAGGAGCCTGCACCCTCGACCAGGAGGCTAAACCCTCGACCAGGAACCTGCACCCTCGACCAGGAACCTACTACCGCGACCAGGAGCCTACACCCTCGACCAGGAGCCTGCACCCTCGACCAGGAGCCTACACCCTCGACCAGGAGACTACACCCTCGACCAGGAGCCTGCACCCTCGACCAGGGAGACTACACCCTCGACCACGAGACTACACCCTCGACCAGGAGCCTGCACCCTCGACCAGGAGCCTGCACCCTCGACCAGGAGCCTACACCCTCGACCAGGAGACTACACCCTCGACCAGGGAGCCTGCACCCTCGACCAGGAGCCTACACCCTCGACCAGGAACCTAATAACTCGACCAGGAGCCTGCACCCTCGACCAGGAGACTACACCCTCGACCAGGAGCCTACTCCCTCGACCAGGAGACTACACCCTCGACCAGGGAGCCTGCACCCTCGACCAGGAGCCTACACCCTCGACCAGGAACCTGCACCCTCGACCAGGAGACTACACCCTCGACAAGGAGCCTGCACCCTCGACCAGGAACCTGCACCTCGACCAGGAGCCTACACCCTCGACCAGGAGCCTACACGCTCGACCAGGAGCCTACACCCTCGACCAGGAGCCTACACCCTCGACCAGGAGCCTACACCCTCGACCAGGAGCCTTAACCTCGACCAGGAGACTACACCCTCGACCAGGAACCTACACCCTTGACCAGGAACCATCACGCTCGATCAGGAGTTTGCACCCTCGACCAGGAGCCGACACCCTCGATCAGGAACCTGCACCCTCGATCAGGAACCTACACCCTCGATCAGGAAACTGCACCCTCGATCAGGAACCTACACCCTCGATCAGGAACCTGCACCCTCGATCAGGAACCTGCACGATCGATCAGGAACCTGCACCCTCGATCAGGAGTCTGCACCATCGACCAGGAGCCTGCACCCTCGACCAGGAGCCTGCACCCTCGACCAGGAGCCAGCACCCTCGACCAGGGAGACTACACCCTCGACCAGGAAGCCTACACCCTCGACCAGGAGTCTGCACCTCGACCAGGAGCCTGCACCTCGACCAGGATCCTACACCCTCGACCAGGATCCTACACCCTCGACCAGGGAGACGGCACCCTCGACCAGGAGCCTACACCCTTGACCAGGAGTCTGCACCTCGATCAGGAGCCTGCACCTCGACCAGGAGCCTGCACCTCGACCAGGATACTACACCCTCGACCAGGGAGACGGCACCCTCGACCAGGTGCTAATACCCTCGACCAGGGAGCCGGCACCCTCGACCAGGAGCCTACACCCTCGACCAGGAGCTAATACCCTCGACCAGGAGCCTGCATCCTCGACCAGGAGCCTACACCCTCGACCAGGGAGCCTACATCCTCGACCAGGAGCCTGCACCCTCGACCAGGAGCTAATAACCTCGACCAGGAGCCTACAACCTCGATCAGGAGCCTACACCCTCGATCAGGAGCCTGCACCCTCGACCAGGAGCCTACAACCTCGATCAGGAGCCTACACCCTCGACCAGGAGCCTACAACCTCGATCAGGAGACTACACCCTCGATCAGTAGCCTCCACCCTCGATCAGGAGCCTACACCCTCGATCAGGAGCCTACAGCCTCAATCAGGAGCCTGCACCTTCGATCAGGAGCCTACACCCTCGACCAGGAGCCTGCACCCTCGACCAGGAGCCTGCACCCTCGACGAAGAGTCTGCACCCTCGACCAGGAGCCTGCACCCTCGACCAGGAGCCTGCACCCTCGACCAGGAGCCTGCACCCTCGACCAGGAGCCTGCAACCTCAACCAGGAGCCCGCACTCTCGACCAGAAGCTAATACCCTCGACCAGAAGCCTGCACCCTCGACGAAGAGCCTGCACCCTCGACCAGGAGCCTACAGCCTCGACCAGGAGGCTGCACCCTCGACAAGGAGCCTGCACCCTCGATCAGGAGCCTACACCCTCGATCAGGAGCCTACACCCTCGATCAGGAGCCTGCACCCTCGATCAGGAGCTTACACCCTCGACCAGGAGCCTACAGCCTCGATCAGGAGCCTACACCCTCGACCAGGAGCCTGCACCCTCGACCAGGAGCCTGCACCCTCGACCAGGAGCCTGCACCCTCGACCAAGAGCCTGCACCCTCGACCAGGAGCCTGCACCCTCGACCAGGAGCCTGCACCCTCGACCAGAAGCTAATACCCTCGACCAGGAACCTGCACCCTCGACCAGGGAGTCTACACCTCGACCAGGAGCCTGCATCCTCGACCAGGGAGACTACACCCTCGACCAGGAGCCTACACCCTCGACCAGGGAGACTATACCCTCAACCAGGAGCCTACACCCTCGACCAGGGAGACTACACCCTCGACCAAGAGCCTGCACCCTCGACCAGGGAGACTACACCCTCGACCAGGAGCCTACACCCTCGACCAGGGAGACTATACCCTCGACCAGGAGCTTACACCCTCGACCAGGGAGACTACACCCTCGACCAGGAGCCTACACACTCGACCAGAGAGCCTACACCCTCGACCAGGACCCTACACCCTCGGCCAGGAGCCTACACCCTCGACCAGCTGCCTACACCCTCGACCAAGAGCCTGCACCTCGACCAGGAACGTACAACCACGACCAGGAGCCTGCACCCTCGACCAAGAGCCTGCACCCTCTACTAGGAGCCTACACCCTCGACCAGGAGACTACACGCTCGACCAGGAACCTACACCCTCGACCAGGGAGCCTGCACCCTCGACCAGGAGACTACACCCTCGACCAGGAGACTACAGCCTCGACCAGGAGACTACAGCCTCGACCAGGGAGCCAACACCCTCAACCAGGAGACTACAGCCTCGACCAGGAAACTGCACCCTCGACCAGGAGCCTGCACACTCGACCAGGAGCCTGCACCCTCGACCAGGAGCCTGCACCCTCGACCAGGAGCCTGCACGCTCGACCAGGAGCCTACACCCTCGACCAGGGAGACTGCACCCTCGACCAGGAGTCTACACCCACGACCAGGAGCCTCCACCCTCGACCAGGAGCCTGCACCCTCGACCAGGAGCCTCCACCCACAACCAGGAGCCTCCACCCACGACCAGGAGCCTCCACCCTCGACCAGGAGACTGCACCCTCGACCAGCAGCCTGCACCCTCGACCAGGAGACTGCAACCTCGACCAGGAGCCTCCACCCACGACCAGGAGCCTACACCCTCGACCAGGAAACTGCACACTCGACCAGGAGCCTACACCCTCGACCAGGAGCCTGCACCCTCGACCAGGAGCCTACACCCTCGACCAGGAGCCTACACCCTCGACCAGGAGCCTACAGCCTCGACCAGGAGCCTACACCCTCGACCAGGAGCCTGCACCCTCGACCAGGAGACTACACCCTCGATCAGGAGCCTGCACCCTCGACCAGGAGCCTGCACCCTTGACCAGGAGCCTACACCCTCGACCAGGGAGAATGCACCCTCGACCAGGAGCCTACACCCTAGAGCAGGAGCTAACACCCTCCACCAGGGAGACTACACCCTTGACCAGGGACCCTGCACCCTCGACCAGGGACCCAGCAACCTCGACCAGGGACCCAGCAACCTCGACCAGGGACCCAGCACCCTCGACTCGGGAGCCTGCACCCTCGACCAGGAGACTACACCCTCGACCAGGGAGCCTGCACCCTCGACCAGGAGCCTACACCCTCGACCAGGAACCTAATAATTCGACCAGGAGCCTGCACCCTCGACCAGGAGACTACACCCTCGACCAGGAGCCTACTCCCTCGACCAGGAGACTACACCCTCGACCAGGGAGCCTGCACCCTCGACCAGGAGCCTACACCCTCGACCAGGAACCTAATACCTCGACCAGGAGCCTGCACCCTCGACCAGGAGCCTGCACCCTCGACCAGGAGACTACACCCTCGACAAGGAGCTTGCACCCTCGACCAGGAACCTGCACCTCGACCAGGAGCCTACACCCTCGACCAGGAGCCTACACGCTCGACCAGGAGCCTACACGCTCGACCAGGAGCCTACACCCTCGACCAGGAGCCTACACCCTCGACCAGGAGCCTACACCCTCGACCAGGAGCCTACACCCTTGACCAGGAGTCTACACCTCGACCAGGAGACTACACCCTCGACCAGGAACCTACACCCTCGATCAGGAACCATCACGCTCGATCAGGAGTCTGCACCCTCGACCAGGAGCCGACACCCTCGATCAGGAACCTGCACCTTCGATCAGGAACCTACACCCTCGATCAGGAAACTGCACCCTCGATCAGGAACCTACACCCTCGATCAGGAACCTGCACCCTCGATCAGGAACCTGCACCCTCCATCAGGAACCTGCACGATCGATCAGGAACCTGCACCGTCGATAAGGAGTCTGCACCATCGACCAGGAGCCTGCACCCTCGACCAGGAGCCAGCACCCTCGAGCAGGGAGACTACACCCTCGACCAGGAAGCCTACACCCTCGACCAGGAGTCTGCACCTCGACCAGGAGCCTGCACCTCGACCAGGATCCTACACCATCGACCAGGGAGACGGCACCCTCGACCAGGAGCCTACACCCTTGACCAGGAGTCTGCACCTCGATCAGGAGCCTGCACCTCGATCAGGAGCCTGCACCTCGAACAGGATCCTACACCCTCGACCAGGGAGACGGCACCCTCGACCAGGTGCTAATACCCTCGACCAGGGAGCCGGCACCCTCGACCAGGAGCCTACACCCTCGACCAGGAGCTAATACCCTCGACCAGGAGCCTGCACCCTCGACCAGGAGCCTACACCCTCGACCAGGGAGCCTACATCCTCGACCAGGAGCCTGCACCCTCGACCAGGAGCTAATAACCTCGACCAGGAGCCTACACCCTCGATCAGAAGCCTGCACCCTCGACCAGGGAGACTGCACCCTCGACCAGGAGTCTACACCCTCGACCAGGAGCCTGCACCCTCGACCAGGAGCCTGCACCCTCGACCAGGAGCCTACACCCTCGACCAGGGAGACTGCACCCTCGACCAGGAGTCTACACCCTCGACCAGGAGCCTGCACCCTCGACCAGGAGCCTCCACCCTCGACCAGGAGCCTCCACCCTCGACCAGGAGACTGCACCCTCGACCAGCAGCCTGCACCCTCGACCTGGAGCCTGCAACCTCGACCAGGAGCCTCCACCCACGACCAGGAGCCTACACCCTCGACCAGGAAACTGCACCCTCGACCAGGAGCCTGCACCCTCGACCAGGAGCCTCCACCCTCGACCAGGAGCCTACAGCCTCGACCAGGAGCCTACACCCTCGACCAGGAGGCTGCACCCTCGAACAGGAGACTACACCCTCGATCAGGAGCCTGCACCCTCGACCAGGAGCCTACACCCTCGACCAGGGAGAATGCACCCTCGACCAGGAGCCTACACCCTAGAGCAGGAGCTAACACCCTCGACCAGGGAGACTACACCATTGACCAGGGACCCTGCACCCTCGACCAGGGACCCAGCACCCTCGACCAGGAGCCTGCACCCTCGACCAGGGAGACTACACCCTCGACCAGGAGCTAATAACCTCGACCAGGAGACTACACCCTCGATCAGGAGCCTACACCCGCGACCAGGAGCCTCCACCCTCGACCATGAGACTGCACCCTCGACCAGCAGCCTGCACCCTCGACCAGGAGCCTGCAACCTCGACCAGGAGCCTGCAACCTCGACCAGGAGCCTCCACCCACGACCAGGAGCCTACACCCTCGACCAGGAAACTGCACCCTCGACCAGGAGCCTACACCCTCGACCAGGAGCCTGCACCCTCGACCAGGAGCCTGCACCCTCGACCAGGAGCCTACACCCTCGACCAGGAGCCTACACCCTCGACCAGGAGCCTACAGCCTCGACCAGGAGCATACACCCTCGACCAGGAGCATACACCCTCGACCAGGAGCCTGCACCCTCGATCAGGAGCCTGCACCCTCGACCAGGAGCCTACACCCTAGAGCAGGAGCTAACACCCTCGACCAGGGAGACTACACCCTTGACCAGGGACCCTGCACCCTCGACCAGGGACCCAGCACCCTCGACCAGGGACCCAGCACCCTCGACTCGGGAGCCTGCACCCTCGACCAGGAGACTACACCCTCGACCAGGGAGCCTTCACCCTCGACCAGGAGCCTACACCCTCGACAAGGAACCTAATAACTCGACCAGGAGCCTGCACCCTCGACCAGGAGACTACACCCTCGACCAGGAGCCTACTCCCTCGACCAGGAGACTACACCCTCGACCAGGGAGCCTGCACCCTCGACCAGGAGCCTACACCCTCGACCAGGAGCCTACACGCTCGACCAGGAGCCTACACGCTCGACCAGGAGCCTACACCCTCGACCAGGAGTCTACACCTCGACCAGGAACCATCACGCTCGATCAGGAGTCTGCATCCTCGACCAGGAGCCGACACCCTCGATCAGGAACCTGCACCCTCGATCAGGAACCTACACCCTCGATCAGGAAACTGCACCCTCGACCAGGAGCCTACACCCTCGATCAGGAGTCTGCATCCTCGACCAGGAGCCGACACCCTCGATCAGGAACCTGCACCCTCGATCAGGAACCTACACCCTCGATCAGGAAACTGCACCCTCGACCAGGAGCCTACACCCTTGACCAGGAGTCTGCACCTCGATCAGGAGCCTGCACCTCGACCAGGAGCCTGCACCTCGAACAGGATCCTACACCCTCAACCAGGGAGACGGCACCCTCGACCAGGTGCTAATACCCACGACCAGGGAGCCGGCACCCTCGACCAGGAGCCTACACCCTCGACCAGGAGCTAATACCCTCGACCAGGAGCCTGCACCCTCGAACAGGAGCCTACACCCTCGACCAGGGAGCCTACATCCTCGACCAGGAGCCTGCACCCTCGACCAGGAGCTAATAACCTCGACCAGGAGCCTACACCCTCGATCAGGAGCCTACACCCTCGATCAGGAGCCTGCACCCTCGACCAGGGAGACTGCACCCTCGACCAGGAGTCTACACCCTCGACCAGGAGCCTGCACCCTCGACCAGGAGCCTGCACCCTCGACCAGGAGCCTACACCCTCGACCAGGAGTCTACACCCTCGACCAGGAGCCTCCACCCACGACCAGGAGCCTCCACCCTCGACCAGGAGCCTGCACCCTCGACCAGCAGCCTGCACCCTCGACCAGGAGCCTGCAACCTCGACCAGGAGCCTCCACCCACGACCAGGAGCCTACACCCTTGACCAGGAAACTGCACCCTCGACCAGGAGCCTACACCCTCGACCAGGAGCCTGCACCCTCGACCAGGAGCCTACACCCTCGACCAGGAGCCTACAGCCTCGACCAGGAGCCTACACCCTCGACCAGGAGCCTACAGCCTCGACCAGGAGCCTACACCCTCGACCAGGAGCCTGCACCCTCGACCAGGAGCCTGCACCCTTGACCAGGAGCCTACACCCTCGACCAGGGAGAATGCACCCTCGACCAGGAGCCTACACCCTAGAGCAGGAGCTAACAACCTCGACCAGGGAGACTACACCCTTGACCAGGGACCCTGCACCCTCGACCAGGGACCCAGCACCCTCGACCAGGAGCCTGCACCCTCGACCAGGGAGACTACACCCTCGACCAGGAGCTAATAACCTCGACCAGGAGACTACACCCTCGATCAGGAGCCTACACCCGCGACCAGGAGCCTACAACCTCGATCAGGAGCCTACACCCTCGATCAGGAGCCTACACCCTCGACCATGAGCCTGCAGCCTCGACCAGGAGCCTACACCCTCGACCAGGAGCCTACACCCTCGACCAGGAGCCTGCACCCTCGACCAGGAGCCTGCACCCTCGACCAGGAGCCTACACCCTCGACCAGGAGCCTGCACCCTCGACCAGGAGCCTGCACCCTCGACCAGGAGCCTACACACTAGAGCAGCAGCAAACACCCTCGACCAGGGAGACTACACCCTCGACCAGGAGACTATACCCTCGACCAGGGAGACTACACCCTTGACCAGGGACCCTGCACCCTCGACCAGGGACCCAGCACCCTCGACCAGGGACCCAGCACCCTCGACCAGGGACCCAGCACTCTCGACTCGGGAGCCTGCACCCTCGACCAGGGACCCAGCACCCTCCAACAGGAGACTACACCCTCGACCAGGGAGCCAGCACCCTCGACCAGGAGACTACTCCCTCGACCAGGGAGCCTACACCCTCGACCAGGAGCCTACAACCTCGACCAGGGAGACTACACCCTCGACCAGGAACCTACACCCTCGACCAGGAACCTGCA
Organism: Carcharodon carcharias; assembly: GCF_017639515.1. Taxonomy (NCBI): domain Eukaryota; kingdom Metazoa; phylum Chordata; class Chondrichthyes; order Lamniformes; family Lamnidae; genus Carcharodon; species Carcharodon carcharias. The sequence goes on from NC_054485.1 coordinate 108,684,549, forward strand.
CCCTCGACCAGGAGCCTGCACCCTCGACCAGGAGCCTGCACCCTCGACCAGGAACCTACACCCTCGAGCAGAAACCTGCACCCTCGATCAGGAGTCTGCACCCTCGACCAGGAACCTACACCCTCGATCAGGAGTCTGCACCCTCGACCAGGGGTCTGCACCCTCGACCATATACCTACACCCTCGACCAGGAGCCTGCACCCTCGACCAGGAGCCTACACCCTCGACCAGGAGCCTGCACGCTCGACCAGGAGCCTGCACCCTCGACCAGGAGACTACACCTTCGACCAGCAGACTACACCTTCGACCAGGAGCCTACACCCTCGACCAGGAACCTGCACCCTCGACCAGGAGGCTACACCCTCGACCAGGTGCCTACACCCTCGACCAAGAGACTACACCCTCGACCAGGAGCCTGCACCCTCGAACAGGAGCCTGCACCCTCGACCAGGAGCCTGCACCCTCGACAGGAGCCTACATCCTCGACCAGGAGCCTGCACCCTCGACCAGGAGTCTACAGCCTCGACCAGGAGACTACACCCTTGACCAGGGACCCTGCACCCTCGACCAGGGACCCAGCACCCTCGACCAGGAGCCTGCAACCTCGACCAGGAGACTACTCCCTCGACCAGGGAGCCTACACCCTCGACCAGGAGCCTACAACCTCGACCAGGGAGACTACACCATCGACCAGGAACCTGAACCCTCGACCAGGAACCTGCACCCTCGTCCAGGAGCCTGCACCCTCGACCAGGAACCTACACCCTCGACCAGGAGCCTACACCCTCGACCAGGAGCCTGCACTCTCGACCAGGAGACTACACCCTCGACAGGGAGACTACACCCTCGAATAGGAGCCTACACCCTCGACCAGGGAGACTACACCCTCGACCAGGGAGACTACACCCTCGACCAGGAGCCTGCACCCTCGACCAAGAGTCTGCACCCTCGACCAAGAGTCTGCACCCTCGACCAGGAGTCTGCACCCTCGACCAGGAGACTACACCCTCGACCAGGGAGACTACACCCTCGACCAGGAGCCTACACCCTCGACCAAGAGCCTTCACCCTCGACCAAGAGTCTGCACCCTCGACCAGGATCCTGCACCCTCGACCAGGAGCCTACACCCTCGACCAGGAACCTACACCCTCGACCAGGAACCTGCACCCTCGATCAGGAGTCTGCACCCTCGACCAGGAACCTACACCCTCGATCAGGAAACTGCACCCTCGATCAGGAGCCTACACTCTCGATCAGGAGCCTACACGCTCGACCAAGAGTCTGCAGCCTCGACCAGGAGCCTGCACCCTCGACCAAGAGCCTACACACTCGACCAGGAGCCTGCACCCTCGACCAGGAGCCTGCACCCTCGAACAGGAGCCTACACCCTCGACCAGGAGCCTGCACCCTCGACCAGGAGACTACAGCCTCGACCAGGAGACTACACCCTTGACCAGGGACCCTGCACCCTCGACCAGGGACCCAGCACCCTCGACCAGGGACCCAGCACCCTCGACCAGGAGACTACTCCCTCGACCAGGGAGCCTACACCCTCGACCAGGGAGACTACACCCTCGACCAGGAGCCTACACCCTCGACCAAGAGCCTTCACCCTCGACCAAGAGTCTGCACCCTCGACCAGGATCCTGCACCCTCGACCAGGAGCCTACACCCTCGACCAGGAACCTACACCCTCGACCAGGAACCTGCACCCTCGATCAGGAGTCTGCACCCTCGACCAGGAACCTACAACCTCGAACAGGGAGACTACACCCTCGACCAGGAACCTGAACCCTCGATCAGGAGCCTGCACCCTCGACCAGGAGCCTACACCCTCGATCAGGAGCCTGCACCCTCGACGAGGAACCGACTACCGCGACCAGGAGCCTACACCCTCGAGCAGGAGCCAGCACTCTCGACTAGGAGACTACACCCTCCACCAGGAGACTACACACTCGACCAGGGAGCCTGCACCCTCGACCAGGAGACTACTCCCTCGACCAGGGAGCCTACAACCTCGACCAGGGAGACTACACCCTCGACCAGGAACCTACAACCTCGACCAGGAACCTGCACCCTCGACCAGGAGCCTGCACCCTCGACCAGGAGCCTGCACCCTCGACCAGGAACCTACACCCTGGACCAGGAACCTGCACCCTCGATCAGGACTCTGCACCCTCGACCAGAAACCTACACCCTCGACCAGGAACCTACACTCTCGATCAGGAGTCTGCACCCTCGACCAGGAGCCTACACTCTCGACCAGGAGCCTACACCCTCGACCAGGAGCCTACACCCTCGACCAGGAACCGACTACAGCGACCAGGAGCCTGCACCCTCGACCAGGAGCCTACACCCTCGATCAGGAGTCTACACCCTCGACCAGGAGCCTACACCCTCGACCAGGAGCCTACACCCTCGACCAGGAGCCTACACCCTCGACCAGGAGCCTGCACCCTCGACCAGGAGCCTACACCCTCGACCAGGAGACTACAGCCTCGACCAGGAGACTACAGCCTCGACCAGGAACCTGCACCCTCGACCAGGAACCTGCACCCTCGACCAGGAGCCTACACCCTCGACCAGGAGCCTGCACCCTCGACCAGGAGCCTGCACCCTCCATCAGGAGTCTGCAACCTCAACCAGGAACCTACACCCTTGATCAGGAGTCCGCAGCCTCGACCAGGAGCCTGCACCCTCGACCAGGAACCTGCACCCTCGATCAGGAGTCTGCAACCTCGACCAGGAACCTACACCCTCGATCAGGAGTCCGCACCCTCGACCAGGAGCCTGCACCCTCGACCAGGAGCCTACACCCTCGACCAGGACCCTGCACCCTCGACCAGGAGACTACAGCCTCGACCAGGGAGCCAAAACCCTCGACCAGGAGACTACACCTTCGACCCGGAGCCAACACCCTCGACCAGGGAGCCTGCACCCTCGACCAGGGAGCCTGCACACTCGACCAGGAGACTACAGCCTCGACCAGGAGACTACACCCTCGACCAGGACCCTGCACCCTCGACCAGGAGCCTGCACCCTCGACCAGGGAGCCTGCACCCTCGACCAGGAGACTACAGCCTCGACCAGGAGACTACAGCCTCGAGCAGGAGCCTGCACCTCGGCCAAGAGCCTGCACCCTCGACCAAGAGCCTGCACCCTCGACCAGGAGA